>NC_092861.1:130240750-130379484 GCF_032062135.1 Pyxicephalus adspersus
GATAAAAATTGGAAGTGTGTACGCACCTTTAGTCTGTTTCAGCAAATGTATAACAATGCACCTGGTGTAAAGGAGCCCTAAATCAATACTGATAACTTACTGATCATTAACCTTTTGTACACTTCAAGCTACTGTTTTATTTGTGGTCAGTGGCTGTTGTACAATTAGGATATACCTTACAATAAGATATGAAGGCTATGAGCCTTTACAGACAACTGTTCTTAAGACAAAATTCATTCAGTAGGTTTGAATTTATTTTTATTTTTTTACCATTAGGGTTAGATTTATTTAAAGGAACAGTGCTAAATTACCTTCAAATCAAGCCTTAGGTAAGGTTAAAACAAAAGGCCTTTTCATTCTTGTATTGCTAATTCAGTTTGCAATGGCAGTGAAAATGTGAGATTCCTTCCAGCCTCCTTCCTTCCAAAAAATATCTTTTAAATATAAACTGTGTTGAGTGTAATTTTGCTTAGAAAGTGTATCTATGTAAGGATTTATTATATATTTGTAAATAAGGATCCTTCATGCTTACAATACCTTCATGCAAGTGCTTACACATTTTTATGAAGGTCACAGAATTTTCTTTACATCTTTTCTTGTATTTATTACAGGTAATAATAAATTAAGTGAAGCACAGCTGCATTTATATGGACTACTGCATGATGGTTTGTAAGGTGGAGTTGGTATACAAAATGGAGAAATATGTATAGTTACGAAATTCCTTAGTTCAGAAATAAAATCTATATGATGTTATAGGAAATTGATCAACATGTGTCCTCAAAGCTTTGTAAATAAGCCCTATTGCTTACAATGCTCATTCAGTCTCTGCTGCAGCAGCCACAATCCATGCATCCGCACCTCATTGTGTTTAGCATTCAGCTCCCATATATTGTACCTAGCCATTCTTCAGCAGTCCACAATTTTTTTTACTTGCAACCAGCCCCCCTTCAACCCTCTTCTGATATTTCTTTCTATTCCAATACAGCCAAATTTCCAGGTTCTAGCATTTGAGACCAACCTCATTGTAAGTTCCACTACAACCAGTCCAGTAATTATTGAGGCAACAATACAGAGCCCCATAGTGAGTTCTACTAATAGTTGAGTGCTACTATATTTGTAACAATGGCCGGTGGACCACACATATCTGTTCTGTCCTAATCTCCTGCTTAGATTGCCTGGAAAGTAATCCAGCTCTGCATACATAAATATGTGCGTAAGTATTAAATGTTAAAATCCTATAGTTTGAAGCTGTATTTATCTGTCTGTACCTGTACTGTCACCTAGAGCCAGCACAGCAATGAGTGAGAGGACATTTATTACAATCACATCAGTACTATCTGTTTGCAGACTTATACACATCAATACAAATGTACTGTAGGCATAAATACCTAAGCGCACTGATCCAATGCTGCTTCTGGGTGAGGCTTAGAAATGAGAAAAATATCTGAGAATGATCCAAAGATTACACTACTGGAACAACTGACCTTTCCCAAAAAGAAAACAAAATAATAGCAGCATATATGTCTTATAATATTCACATTAACAGTTTTAGGAAAGATGAATCAAATCAAATCATAACTAGGTGGACATAAAAAAAACTATAGCAAACCTAATTTACCAAATTGGCTTAATATTTAAACTGATAAATCCACTGGGAACTAATTTCGTTCAAATAGGGTTTTGGTTCACCTTTACAGCGATGGCCAATGTAATGAATTAAAATGCAACCCTGGGATTCAGGGACTCCAACTAATTTGTAATGAAATGAAATAAAGGGGAACAGAATAGTACCCAGCAGCCTTGATGACTAATGTAATTAGTAATTATTATTATTATTATTATTATTATTATTAATAATAATAATAATAATAATAATAATAAACACAATTGTGTTATATTATCAGTCAAGCATGAGACTGGGAATTAACAATTAGCAGCAAACTGATAAACTCATCTGTTAGTTGCTTTGCTCTTTCCTCCTATTATTACGCTCCTTGTTAGCACATGAGCACTGCAGACCAACACATTGGCTTATTTAGCTGCTTCTTCCCCTCTCTAGCAGCCTGAGCCATGTTGATTGTAGACTAATACCACATCGAATTCAGCAACAAAAACACATTTTTTCTACAACAGAGAAGAAAGATTCTATTGTTGTTGGTGTTTTACTGTCCCATGTCACCTGTCCGTTAACTTTCTTATCGTAGTTGCACCAAGAAAGAAAATGATGATAAACCTTCCCAGTGCTACAATAAAAACAAGTCTAAAACAAAACACATATAACTGGAGTCGAGCTGTTTTGGAGTCTTCTGCTTGGAAGAATTCACAATATTCAACTACACATTATTTGAGTATTAAAAAATTCTATACAATGATATTGAAATTAGACTTGGGGGCCAGTTGCCTGGTTTTCAGAAAACATGGTCACCTTGAATTACACATTTTCTTCCAAGCAACTTGAAGCCAATCCGTATCTACCCTGATACCCTTTAAGGTCTTGTGTTGTGTCCTGATGTCAGGGCCATGGTATGGTCTCTGCCCTTTACCTTTCTCAACTCCTTGAACTCCCTCACCCAGACTTCAGAATAATTTCCTCTTCTTACTTTCTTCTTACCTCCTACCTTTCGAAACTGCTGAGCCTTACCCAGTTACCTCTTCCCAAAATTTTGGTGAAAAAAGGGCTCCTGCCCTCTCCTATATTTTTTTTAACCAGGAGGTCTCTGCTTCTTCCATGGTTTATTTCCGCTAGATGGTGCACCACTGTATGTGAATAGTACCAGTTTATTAGCATCTTTTGACTTATTGGGAGATGGGATTTATTGGGCCGCTTATGGAATGTTTTGAAATCTCTTTTTACTTATTTGCAATTGTCTTCAACTCTGCTCATAGCTTATACTTCGTCCTATACTTTAGCACTCAAAAATCCTTAAAAAATATTGAAACAGAAAATAGACTTGGTGGATACATACGAGGCAGATGGAGTACATGTCTATTCTACTATTTGGATCAGCCTTCATGGACATCCACAGTAATGCATTTCTGTATGTTTTATACCTGTATATTGATTGGCATTTTACATGCTGTGGTCAGGCATTACAAAATTCTTGCAGGATTCTTTTTAACCTGTACTCCATAGCAATGGTGTGGACAAGCAACGCTAAGACAAATTGTTTTTACACATCGAGGCAGCAGCAGACATAGAGAGGTACAAAGTGTACAGCTCCAGAAGGGCCCCATACCCTTCCCATCCACAGGGGCTCAATGTCAGTTTGGAGGGAAGGCCCATGTCAGGTCCGAACAGGGGCCCACTGTTGACTATGTCCACCATTCCATTGAGGCCTATTTATAAAGCAGTAAATCTGACATTCAGTTGGCATTCCTAGGTGAAGAATCTTCCAGCTCCATGTGTTTTTAATGACAGTGATTTATCCTTCACCAGAGAGTGTAACATTCACTGCTTTATAAATCAACCCCAATGATTTTGTTTTCCTACAAAAAAACATGTTTTTAGTACAAGAAAACACAAAAGATACATCATGGTAATGTTGATCCAAATCAATTCACATTAATAGAACTAGAGACTGATGCTACACTGGAAGTTTCTAAAGACTTTTTATGGAGCCAATAATGTCATTAAAATTTCATATGTAAAATTTGAACAAAAGTTTTCCAAGCCACAGATCTGGACATCTCTGGAGTCTCTTGTAATCTTGTATAAAAAGAGTGTTCTAAAAAAATAAAAATGCTGCACATTTCTTTAACAACTCAAGTCAACTGTTAGCAATCAATGTAGTAAACAGACACGTGTTTTCTATTTGCTAGTGAGGAAAATCTTTGTCCTAAAAATACACAAACACTGTATAAATTTGTTTGCTATGGTTTTATATGCCGAAAGTAAAAGACATTATTAACAAAAATGTTTAGTGAGCATTGTGAGTGGTTATCCATGTTTTACAATGATATTCAAGGTTCTTTGTCTTGTAGAACTCAAGCCGTGCTAATAAGAGCCAAGTATAAGAAAAAAAAAGACCATGTGGTATTTATAAATAGGTTGGTTTCCCCTTAAATAGAAAAATAACATAACAGAGAATGTGTGATGTACATATGACTACATATTTGTCTGCAAAAGTATAAAGAGTAACAATAGAACAAACCACACATATATTGAAACAACACGGCACAGACTCAATGCTTAAGATATGTTAGTGTCTATGGTATATTTATTGTTCAGTCCTGCAAACCAACTAGTCTAAATCATTATCTATTCTGTAAAAGTAACCCTTATAAATGAATTCTAGTCTCATGATAATCACAAAAAAATACATGTAGGAGAGTATTATGGCAAGATATTGCAAAGACCATCAATGAGGTAGAGGGCCTCATACCCACAAAGTGACTTCAGAGTTGTGGGGGTCTACAGGAGAGAGGTTATTGGAATATAAACATCCCTTTAATGAGGCCCTTTCTCTGCCAACAATGGCCTTTGCCAACCTTAGAGGCACGCTGTGGTCTGGTTTTGTCAAAGGTAGGAAGCTTCACACTTTTTACCCTCTTTCTTCTATAGCAAGCGAGATTCCAGAGGACCTTTTATAGATAAGGGGTACACAGACTTGCTGCTACCATAATATATTATTAAAAAAAAAAAAAAAAGACAGAAATCCAAAATGGAAGCTGAGCTCAAACTCCAATTCTTATCTTTGCTTCAAATCCGAGTTGGAATGGACTCAGGCCGGAACTATCCAACCATTCCAGAAAGCAGTGCTTCCCGTGATGTGCATGTTATACATATACATTTTCTCTCCAGAATAGATTTCTATAACATCCCAGAACTGTATATGTATGTATGTAATATGAGACTATACAGATTATACCAATCCTGGCACTTCCTGCTTTAGAATACAATCTGGTTAGTATTATACATTTATACCTTCTTAAACACACAATAATCTGTTTTCTTCTATATACACATTCCCATGTTTGTGCCCTGGTGATAAATGCATTGAATAAGCAATATGTTTCTGTGTGCAGTCATCAAACCTCTTATGGGACATAAAGGGTAACAACAGACATTGATTTCCTTCCAACAATCTCAGAACTCTATCTCTTGAAGTCTTTTATTGTTGTTTTAAGATTTGGCCCTCTCTGGAAACCAACTAATAACAATGATGTCCAGATCTAAAGCATGGGAACATTGTGGAATAATGTGCAGTCCGTATTCAACGTGATTTATTACTTAGATATTATCAGGAAAGGAGGCAGGCTTTGGTTCCAATCCGCGTTATATTTCTCGTGTCTAAATAGACATCCTGCGATTAAAAACATGGAAGTTTACAGAGCATTGTGGCCTGACTGCCATGGATATATATATATAATAGTGTCAAAAAGACAATATAAAATTATACCAATTCAGTGTGAACAACAACATGTCACAATGATGAAGCAATAATAATAAAATAATATTAATTTAAAATGCATTGTAATTATTTACTGTTACACTGTAGAATAATAACAAAAACGTGTAAAAAATAAATTATATTAGTTTTATTTTTCAGGGTTCCTCTTTTAATGTATTCTTTTCCTTTTTCCCACTAGTAATTTTTTTTTTGGTATTTTTTTTTACATTTACTACAGATTTTGCATTGGACATCAAAGTTTTTCTGCTAACAACAATTGGTCAAAGAGAACTACTGTATATGTAAAAATGCATATTGCAAAAAATAAAACATTGGGGTTTATTTATATATGTTTTCACACAGAATGATTCATTAAACTTTTTACATATTTTTCACATTGAATTTAATTAGAACAATGTATCAGTGTAAGTCGATTGACACATTTTCTTATTGGATCCAGTTTGAAAAATGTACATGTTCAGTAAAATTTTGGGGAAAATAAGCCAAATCTTAAAAATAACAAAAGCCAAAACTTTGCGGGATTGGGAACACTGACTTCCATGTATCTTTTAGCTTCAGCAACAGGTTGATTGTTTTAAAAAGTTAATAAAGTAGGCTTATATTATATTTTATATTACAGTATTTGTTTCTATGGCTACCTATGAACTTCCTAAGAGTCAGTGAAGGAAATATTACTGCATATGGTACAAAGAGACAACAAAATAATCAGAATGAAAATTGAAAGTCTAAGCAAAAACTCATTATAAAAACTTTCTGAAGATGTTTTAAGTTATTTCATAATGCATTACATCATCATTTGTGTTTATTTCTTCTTGTCAGAAGCTAGCTTGGAGAGTGTCTGGCTGTAGTGTACTTTCTCGGTATTCCAGTAATTAGGTCCCATAATCACCATCTGGGCTTCAGTCACTATAAAATTAAGGAAGCTAAAAGTACAGGTGGCAGTTTGCTTTGCAGTTTCATGTCACTTAACATCCTAAAATTCCTCACCCACGTTTACTGCACATTGTAAGCAGTTTCCCACTAATTAGCTTAATCAATGTTTATACTAAAGGACTTCTAAGCTTAAATAGAATGTCTTTTGGTTTTCTTTTATTTTGTCTTTCACAATTATGGTCAAGACCAAAAAAGACCCAAAAACAATTTTAGCAAATTTGTAAGCTTCAAAATATTATTATTATTATTATTATTATTAATATTAAAATTTTCCTAAAAGTAAAATATCACAAATTATGATGCTATCATAGCTATCGTTTCATGCAATAGAGAAGTCAGGGCATTTCAGAGATATACCTCTCCTGGGCATGCTGGCCTCATCACAAACAGTAACAATAAGGTACTAATAAGTAGTAGCTGAATTCCAAAATCTGGTCCCACAATCAAACCTAATGGTTAAATACTCAAGATATCCTCCCTAAAATGCATTTTATTGGCAAAGGTGCTTAGTCATAACGTAGAGTATGAAAACTAGTTCTTGCTTGTGAAAGCCTGTACTAAATGTGGAGGTCTCCATTGTCATCCAGCCTATGCAAAATGCTAGTACCTTATCTGTCAAGTTTCAGTAGTTCCTGAGTCACTGAACAAGTATGCAGGTCAGAAACACTGACTTTACTTGCTGCACAGCTGTTCCGCGTCTGCATCTTAGAAAGTACTGAGGTCACTGCACCAAACTGGCCAACAGGGAACCAGAAATTTCAGAAAGACAAATGTCAGCAATGAAAGCCCCATATTCCCTTTATTACAAGATTTGTTTAAGATGCATCTCCATGCAAAAAGTAAAAGCATGATGTAAACCTTTAATAGTATTTGTTTAAATTAGTTATATAGTCCCAATATATTACACAGAACATTACTGAGGCTACAGACACACGTGCAATGGTTCATGTCTGATAATCGGCTCAGAGCCAATATCGGACGAGAATCTGGCAAGTGCACAGCGCTTGTCATCTATTGTCCAAACTACCGTCCTGGCGGATCCACGGACGATGGACAACGAACGATCGTAATGGAGGTGAAGGGGGAGACAGCGCAGTGGAGTGCCGCTCCGTCGTCCCCCCCTCTCCCCCCTCCATAGAACAGAGCGGGGCTGTATGTACAGCACTCGTTCATGCATCGTGCACTCATTAGTCGTTGGAAAGAATCTTTCACGTGTGTACATAGCCAAAGTCCATTGTCATATCTCAAAGTGTTAATTTACAATTAAATGTCCCTACCATCATCATATGTCATTAACACAGTCTAAGGTCAATTTTGAGGTTAAGACAATTAACCAAACTGCATGTTTCTGGGAGGAAACTGGAGTGCCCAAACGAAACCCATAAAAACACAAGGAGAACATACAAATTCCTTGCAGATAGTGGCCTAGCCGAAAATCAAACCCGTGAGCTATTGTTACAAAGGCAAGAGTGCTAGCCAACCGTGCTGCCTAATACTTTTAAATAGTAAACCTTTATGTTATCTAGGAAAACTATCATTATGATAACACAAAAGTCTATTTAATTTACTTGTACCTGTCTTGCTTGTAATTGTACCTAATTTATTCTAACTGATTTACTTGTACCTTTCCTAAAAGAAAAAAAAAGAGGGAACGTTATTTATAATATTTTTTTTCACATATTTTATCAGGGGTGATTGATATCACCCTATATAAGGGCAGATCCATGAAAATCATGCTATTTTGCCCCTGGCTCCGCTGTGAATCCAGGATCACTGCTTTATAGCACAGATGTGGCCTATTATTATAGTATAATTTGTTCCACCACATACAGCTTTTTAGGCTTGTTGGTTGTCATCAGTACAATTGGTTTTTAAAAAGTAGGGCTATCTTCAGAATTGGGCAGAAAGCTATAAAATGGAAAGATAAAAAGCAACACCACCTCATCGGTAAGCTGTTCCCCTGAAAATAAGACTAAGTGCAAATTTGTTGTGCAAATGTAATCATTTATATGGGGCAATGTGTGTTTTAGATCCAGCAGCCCTTTAAATCCAGGACAATGTGAAATTCTACATTAAATCTTGCTGGACCCATGTCCAGTAAACTACAGGCATTTTTTCGTATGAAAAGAACAGGAAAAGTTCAATCCAAATAAAATTGTTAGTCATGAATAGGTCTGGTTCACAAAGACATACAGAGCCCCCCTCCTCAGCCATAAAACACTTTCCTATAACTCAGCTATATTTACTGCTGCATGGCTCTGGACAAAAGAAAGGGTATCATTGTCAAGACAGGAGAACAGAAGGTGACCTAAACTGGCAAAACCCAAGGTCTTAAAACATAATTTATTTGGCCTTTGGAGAATTCAGAGAATGTTCAACGTTAAACACAATCTTTGACAGGGTGATGTGTGAAGGCAATATTGTCTTCAAAATCTTGGTAGTGTTTTCCAGATATAGAGCAAAGAACATACAACAAAAAGCTTGGTTACTCTTGTTAAAGGAGATCCCTGGTCAAATCGAAGAGCAAGCTGTTGTTTGAAAAACAAGGAACTGTTCAAAACCCTAAACCCCTTTGCCTACATTCATTATATTGTAGAAACAATAATAATGCTGTGTGGTGTCTACAACAAAATGCGCCTGTGATCTCCATATTATTGGGATGAATTTCAAACCTCAAAGTACCATGTATAAAAAGAGTGGCCATATTCAAGAGTTGATATTCAATTCTTCTTGTAAAGGTTTAGTATGCAATAAGGAGTTGCAATAAGCAGTGTTTTCTGAAACAATTGTGTCAACTGAATAATTATTTAAAAGTAACCCATCCTTCGTAATTAGAACCAGTTTAGATGGGCAAGGTCTTGGATTTTTTAAACTTTTGAAAAGCTACATGGAAACTATAAAATTTAAACCACTTCTGATAGTGTCAGATGTCTCCACCACCACTGCGCTCGTAGTTCTACCCAGTGGCCTCTACATTTGTGTCTTTTCTGTCCTATTGTGTCCTTCCTGTCTTTGTTTTTGTGATACAAAGTGGATTTTACCACCCCACATGTCCATCACCACCATCGAAAATACTGAAAGCTCAAGATCTGAACTTCCTCAGTGTTTTGATATCACCCTGCATGCCCAAAATATAACATGAAGTAAGAAAAGACACAAGAGTTGCTAATTTTGTCCTTCACAGCAAATTTGTCTCTTTATTCCAAACAGCACCAAATTACATGAGAATGCTGTTATCAAATTACTGGCTCTACATTTACCCCCGTGATAAGTACCAAGAGCACTGATGGGTAGAAGAGACTGAAAGTCCTCCTTACTTCAGTCTTTATGTCCATAACAAATACTAACCCACATGAGAAAATTGTAATTTCCAGTCCTTCTTGAAAACCTCCTCCTAAGCACTTTTTAAAGGGACAAGGAAGTCCACCTCATTGCAGTTCCTTAACTTATAGATGCCACCAGTATTTCCTTCTTACTTCTTTCCTTAGCTGCAAAATGACCCTGATGCTTTTAACAGTTACGTGTTCCCTTTACTGATTGCCCTAACCAGCTCAATAAGTTTTGGTACTTTTATACAAAAGTTTGGTAGCTAAAGGCAAAAACAGTACCATTAATTTAGTTCCCCAAATGTTTTGCTTACATATGTATGACATATGGTTTAAGTGAGAAGTGGCTACAAAGCAAAATATTAATGAAAATAAGAAGTTAGAGCTAATTACACATTTTTTGGCAGACTACATCCTACCTAGAGATTTGCCAGATGAACATTTTATGTACATTTTTACATTTAATCATATCCTAATGTTAAAAATTAGACTATTTAAAATGCCTTCAAGAACAGATGGGGCTCATATTATTTTACCTACTGATATTCTGTGGTTCATCAAGACTTTTACACAATAGTAAAAACTTTGTGATACTGAAGTTGCCACAATGAAGCCAAACAGGAGTTCATAGATTGTGGAAGAAGCAACTCGCTGCAAAAGCTCAAAGCTGGACATCTGTATCGGCTTAGGTTCAGGTTCTTACTAGCAAAGGGTATGGATAAATGTGGAAC
Organism: Pyxicephalus adspersus; assembly: GCF_032062135.1. Lineage (NCBI taxonomy): Eukaryota > Metazoa > Chordata > Amphibia > Anura > Pyxicephalidae > Pyxicephalus > Pyxicephalus adspersus. Next base: position 130,251,152 of record NC_092861.1, read on the forward strand.
ACCAGTGATTTTATGCAACAGTAAATGCTCATTTACAAGGTGCTGCAATGGAGCAAAACAGGAAATTCTCAGTATTGTTTCTAGCTTGGTTTGGTTTAAGGCTCATTTGGCTGAAATGTTCCAAACTATTGTATGGTCGGCAAGGTAAACGACAATATTAATTGTACACAATAGACAGAAACTGTCCACTGTATCCAAAAAATGGTTTTACAGCTCAAGGTTGACAATGTAAATACTGAGCAATGAGCCTTTTATTGAGGTATACAGGTCACAGTGTTCTATTTAGATGGTGGTTGACAGGGTAGAATCTTATTGCTGTTTCCCTACTGGGAAGATTCACTCATCTATTTGTCCTGGTGACCATTGTCACTGTCAGTGTTACATTTGTCACCCAAACAAAAGTGATAGTACATTATCTAGTGGCAATTGTCGAATGTGTCCTTTCACTTCCTGTTGAAACTCCAGGTCAGCAAGTGAACTAAAAACTACCCAAGCTAAAAAATGTGAGTATAACCCTTTTCTATGCTTTCCCAAACCCTCCCAAAAATGTTGGCTATACATAGAATTGGTGATAAAAATATTTAAACAGCACTCAGCTAGAAAAGGTCTAAATAAAATAAACCAAATGCCTATGCATGATAAAATCCATCTATTGTCACCCCTTATTAATCTAAAGGAGCAGGGCCAAGCCATTTCCCAGGTTTCTAACAAACAGTTATAGAGCATCATGTGTATAATGGTATATTACTGCATGGAGAGGGAACTATAGATTGGTAGACAGCTTGGATGGATTTTTTGTCTTAATAAGCAGAATGCACAATTTAGACATTTTAGGCCTGATTTATTACAGCTCTCCAAGGCTAGAGAGGATATACTTTAATCAGTAAGCCTGGGTGATCCAGCAAACCTGGTATGGATTTCTTAAAGTAATTTTCTATTTGTTAGCAAATGTTTTCAATTCTGGACCAGATCCATTCCAGGTTTGTTTTTGGATCACCCAGGTTCACTGATGAAAGTGTATCCTCTCCAGGCTTGGAGAGCTTTAAAAAATCTGGCTCATTGGGTTGATTTACTAAACGGAATTTAGGCTAAGTACACACATGCAATAATGGTCATTGGAAAGGATCTTTCACGTGTGCTGTGCAGAATTAGGTACCCTTTGGCCGATAAATCAGATCTCATCTATGCAATGGACCTGATTTATTAAAGCTCTCCAAGAATGGAGAAGATAGACTATCACAGGAGAATCTGGGTGATCCAGCAAACCTAAAATGGATTTCTTAAACATCATTTGATATTATTTGGCAAATGTTTTCAGTCCTGGACCAGAACACTTCTAGGTTTGCTGGATCACCCAGGTTCTCCCATGATAGTCTATAATTCTCCTTGGAGAACTTGAATAAATCAGACCCAATATGTCTGCACCTATTTATCTAGGGTCCAGATTTAATACTTTATTGCCGTCATTTGTTATTTAGCTCAACATTTTATTAAAATACATCCAAAAAAGTTTGGCATTTTCTGTTTTACTTATTTATTCCCATTGTGAAAATAGCAATATTATTCCCAGCCTTCACAATTTGTAGAACTAGAGACAAATATATTGATCACTTCAAAACAGACTCTTTCACACAGGAAATGGAATGTGAAACAACTATTTTAACAATTTGGTCAGTGACCCTTTTCTGTCAATATTCATTACACAATACATATAAAGAGAATTGTGTGCAGTGATAAGAATCTAAAACATACAGTGACAGCGATGGCCCTAAGTTATCACTAAATAATATTCCATTATTTCAATTAGCTGATACATGTTTATTATTTTGAGATAGGATGTGGTATAATGAAATTTTAATTTCTTTAGTAATTTTTAGTAAGGAACCAAAAAAGATAAAAACAATAAATTAAAGAATTTATGTTTTAGATTAAGTTCAGACTAGTGGCATTTACTGCCCCTTGGCGCCTACTGTCAAACACTAGGTACTGGGAGTGGTAACAGACCATAACTAATGCAAAAGCATAGTAATAAACACAAATGCTTAATAACGCTTGCACAAGCCAACCAATTTTATTCTATAGAGGTGGCAGGGGTGGCATCAATATGTAGCATCCAAAAAAAAAAATACTGTAGTAACTGCATAATGAATGGACCTGTTTGGTCCACTGTTAACCATTTTCTTGCGTGCCGCTTTGAGTGGTAGCCCTCTTGCAAAAACCACCCTGCTACAGTCTAAATCTGGTGAACCCCACGCAGATACATAATAATAATGCAGCTCTATTTTTAATATCACATATGTTACATTTTTTTTAATATTCTTGGCAGCACAGCAATGAAGAGTTTGACTTGGTGCTGAAGTCCTCTTGTACTAACAATACATATTAAGAGAAGGAAAAACAGAGTAACAGAAAAATGAGCTCAAGACAGACATGACTGTGTGGCAAAGCTGTGTGCATTTTAGAACTATAGAGAAAAACACATGTAGTGGGTAATATGTATTTAGTATGTTTGCCTGGAGTTCAGCGGTTCGAAGTTATTCATGGATCCATTCTCACAGATCCATGAACGATCGTCGGAGACTACCACTGTACAAGTCAATGGGAGAAGAGCGCAGCGGGACATTGCTCTCTCGTTCTCTCCCCCATAAAACAGAAAGGCGCTGTGTGCACACTCTTTATTCGTCTGTCAGTTTTGAAAGATTGTTTTCAGCGACGAAAATTGCACATGTAAAGGGAATGCTGCCTGTCCTGTACATTAGTAACTTTGTTCTACCCCTTGTAACTATTCACATATTGACTTGAGTACATTATTTCCACCAATTATCATTCAGTAAAGTCCTTTTGCCAAACACGGAATCTATCACCTACGTAACATCTCCAAAATCCGCCTCTACCTGTCCCCAGAGACTATCACTCTACTTGTACACGTTCTTATCATTTCTCTTCTGGACTACTGTAACCTCCTCCTTTCTGGTATTCCACTAACCCGACTCTCTCCTCTACAATCTATAATGAATGCTGCAGCCAGACTTATCCATCTTTCCCACCACTCCTCTTCAAACTCCTGTGCTTTGCCTTCAAATCCCTACACAGTTCTTGTCCCACTTACCTTTCTGACCTGGTAAAAAAAATACTCCCCTAGCTGCTCTCGTCGCTCCTCCAATAACCTACTACTGACTTCCTCACTCATAACCTCATCACACGCCCGGCTCCAAGACTTTCCTAGAGCTGCCCCAACTCCCTTGAATGGTCTTCCTCATCCTATTTGGCTTGCTCCTACTTTCTGCTCATTTAAAACAGCACTCAAAACCCATTTTTTCAAAACTTGCCTACCTGTCATCTTCTGTCTTTTGAAACCGTCACTACTTCCTATTACTACATATCTCCCATCCTGTTGTGTGTTACTTCCTCCACTCCTAGATTGTAAGCTCTTCTGGGCAGGGTCCTCTCCTCCTGTGTCACTGTCTGTATTCATCTGTCATTTGCAACCCCTATTTAATGTACAGTGCTCCATAATATGTTGGCGCTATATAAATCCTGTTTATTAATAATAATAATAATAGTAATAATAATAATATTAATATTAATTATAACATAGTTTAAAAGATGCATTGCTATTTTGCACAAATATCCAATAACATTCAGATTGGCTATAAAAGGCAGATCTTGTGGTACCCCCACCTTTTGTAACCAACCTGAAGCAATGGTTGTTGTGCATGACACCAATAGCATTCAGTCAAAATGTTTAACCCTTTGCCATTATAAATTGTACATCCGCACTTTGTCCATAGATTGACAAATCCAAGGGTCGAGGATAAATTCTTTCATTATTACAATATTTACCAGAATTTTCAAAATTCTTCAAAACACTGTCACAAAAAGGTAATTGTATGAAGAGTTTCGAATTTAATGGGTTTTACTATTAACAAAAAGAACATTCCACATTTTGCTGTCACAATGTTAATGTTAATGACACTGAGATTGTCAACCTTGCAAACAGAATGACATGGTACAAGTGCAAAGAAATTTGGAACTTGTCTGCAGTTAAAAAATTCTAACAATGTATGTGTGATGAAAATCTATAAGACATGATACATATGGATAACAGAAAATACACCTCTAACTGTTAGTATCCCAATAGCTTCTGGCAGGCCTAAATATGGTAAAGGCAGCATTTTTATCAGAAATATTTGTTAACGTTGGTGCTAATATAGAAGGAATTTGGGGTCCTAAAAGGCTTAAGATTCACATGATTATATCATATGAGAGGTATGCACATTCATACAGTATGTAGTCCTGTTTGGGGAAATGGGTCATGTGAGATGATTCACTTTGATGTGATAACGCCCAATGTTGGGCAACACCAAATCCAAAGCTAGGATCCAAAGTGAGAGTTTAGGAGATGCATATTAATAATCGTTAGTGCCTCCACCTTAAAGCTGGTAACTCTCCAAGCAACACTTTTTCCAATGAGCCTATTATATAGTATTTAAAATTTCTTTTGTTGAATAAGTCCAGTTTCAAGCTTGAAGGTGGGTTAACTGCTTAATCAAGAGCTTGATAAAAGGCAGCAAGATAGGAGAAGGTGGAATACTTAATCTACAGGGTGCAGCAACTCAAGCTAGAAGATATAGGATTGGTCTCAGTGTCCTTGGGTCATCCATCGTGTGTGCTAAAGTTCCATCCGACAACCCATACGACCTTACAAGATACAGTATTGATGTAAGGGTTTGCAGGAGGTAGGTACCAGTGCAGTACATTTGAAGAAAGTAAGAATGTAACATATTACATCTTAGTTGTTTAGATGCAATTTTTTCCAATATTTTTTTTTCACTTATTGATCATGCCATTAACAGGATACAACTCACACACTGACATGTACCTCTGAAGGAAAAAATTGCTGTACTTCTCTACGGATTTGCAGTACAAAAAATTTTCTCTTTTCTCATTTCCGTACCATAAAACACAGCTTTCTCTACTTAGATGAAAACTAGGTAGAGTTAATAACGTAGTTCAAGATTTAAAGTGGGCCTATACTCATTGGTGGGTGGTAATCTTTCCCAAAATCAGCAAGTACTGTATAGCATACTTGCAAAATGTGGCAAAGGCTAACCTGTGTGCAGACATCACACAGTGATCACAGGTCCAGGATCCAGTCCAGGATCCACGCTCCAGGAAGCCACCTTCTTCTCCAAAATGGACCTATGGCTTCATGGAGATCCACTTTAGCCACTGGATGGCCACAAATGATTGTTCCCAGTGGATTGCTCACTGCATACAGAACCAAGCTCTACATCACACAGAAAATGTGCTGTGCAGAGTGTAGCTAAAGCAAAAAGACACCAGGATCCAGGATTGTTTTGACGAAGTCAGCTCCTGGATTTACTTCTGGCAACATTTTTATTTTTTTTTAGTTCAGATTTACTCTATTTTTGTGTACAGAATGTTACAAGGATGCTATATTTCATCAGAATCAATAGGTATTTTCTGTACTTGCAGAAAATGGACTGTAATAAATAAACTAAAACAACCCCATCATTGCATCATAAACCAAATTTAATGTTCAGTGGTTGAGATGTGTGTCCAGTTCATGTTTATATACAGTGGTCCATTCTTTTAATAACCCACATGTATACTCTTTCAGAAAAGAGCCAAATGTTTTTTTTCAGTCGCTTTTCAATTTCCACCTTACAATGTCTTAAAATATTACCAGAAAATCTGTCATTCTAACCTAATCCAGTAACCCAATACAAAGATGAATTCCATTGCAAACAACTTCCATTGCAAATTTGTATACAATTAGACTGAGCAGATGTCACATTACCATGAAACATTAAGTAAATTTTATATAAAGGTTAAAAAAACTTTCTGGAAATGGTGCTGGAGGGTCTTTAATGTTTAAGACCAGAGTGATGACAAAATGAAATAATAACACATGAACTATTTTACAAGGTAAACAGAAGTCAGCCCAGACACATATAAATGCAGAATGACTCATGTAGGCTTCAGCATGCTAGTGATAGTAAGTGACGTTATGGCGTCATGACTGCACTTGAAAATTAGAGTCTCCCAGGCTGCTTCAGGCTCACTGTTTTAAAGCTAATGCTCGCTGTAATTTTCATGCTGAAAAGTCAGACTGATAATTAACTGCACTGCAATTCTAAAAGAGTGTCTGAAGTTAAATGTGTAAATGAGGAAGATTGTATAGGTGAGACAGATAGATAGATAGATAGATAGATAGATAGATAGATAGATAGATAGATAGATAGAAAAAAGGAAGGGCATGAAATAAAAGAGGAAAGGGAGAACAAGAAAGGAAGGAGGGAAGATAAGAAGAACAGGAAATGAAGGAAGGAAGGAAGCAAGGAAGGAATAAAGGAGAGAAAAACAGGAAAAGAAGGAAGAACAGGAAAGTAAGGAAGGACTGGAAAAGACAGGAAAGGAAAAAAAGAGAGAAAAAGGGAAGAGAAAATAAGGCCAAAAAAGAAAGGTATGTCAGTTGGATACATAGATAGATTGTTACAGCAGAACTAAACCCTGGGTGTGTATATAAGCCTAAAGTATTCTTAATTCTACTAATTCTAAATTTACTTTCATTTATTCTTGTAAATTTAAACTTTTGTTTCCTTTCCTTTTCCACAATGTCATCCTGGTTTATACCATCGGAGGCCTGTACAGATTGTGCTTCCACCAACTCTTCTTTCACATACAGATCTCACAATTCACATTTCCCCTATTTCATTAGCATGTTGGAATCACTGGACAAAAGGGTGCCATGTACAAGTGCAATGTACGTGTATTATGTCTGTCTCCACCCATCAGTGGTCTTTACTTCCTTCTGCTGTCTTGTAGCTCCTTGCCTATTTTCTTCCACTTCTTCATGGTGGTCAGGATGACATCATGAAGGGAGTACAGGACTACATCCCAATGGCAAGGAGAATACAGAATAAAGTTAACAGTCTATAAACAAGCCTATATATACCTAAATAATTTTTTGGGTTATTACTAGCTGAGCAGCAACCAATAGTTAAAACAAGTAAATGCAAGTTCAGTTTTACTTGCCTTTATTACATATCATCTCTAGAAAATACAGTGTAATGGTTTAACCTACTCTAAAGTACCAAAATGAATAATATAAAAACTGGAGTATCAATACACTCTTTTGTAATAAAGTTCATACATTCAGTGTTTCTCAACCTTTTAAACATAGAGAAAACCTTGATATAACTTTCAGGTCCGAAGAAACCCCTGCTAAAATAACTTTATCCAGAGTTCACAGTATATTAGTGTGGTGGCCTTTGGAATAAAGGTCTCTTACATTGCTGGCCACTGGGAAAAATGTCCACCTTACAGATAGCCAAAAAGATCATTGGGTCAGTAAACTGACGTGAGAGGCACAGATTGTTAATTGATCAAGGAACCTCTAGCAATCTCTGGAGGAACCTTCCACAGAGCCCGGGTTGAGAAACACTGATCCAACTTGATAAAAGACATCATAAATATTCAGTAAAATCCTACAAATTAGGGCAAAAATACCCAGATTTAGTAGTAACTTTGCAAGTAGCAGCAGTCTTGTCAATCCTTCATTCAACTGTAGGGCTGCCTGATGGTGGTGGAACAATGACCCAGTAAAGGATCTCCCAAGGCAGACTGACATTATATGACTAACCCTGCCCTAACATAATAAAGTCGGAATCTTAAAAGTCTGCGTCTAACTGGTGGATCTTAAAACATTGAAATTGTTCTTACTCATACTTTAATGCATCAGGCCCAACAAATTATGTCATCTTGTCTAGATGAAAGACACCCAGAGAGCAATGGATTTACAGAGTTCTGCTGTTTCCTATGTTACGTGATGTATGCATTTATATGCGTCTGCATTTTTTCTCTTAGATACCATAGTGCATTACTAATAATGGATTTATTAAAACTGGCTATATTCCAGCATCAACAAAAAGACATGTTTTTCATGCCTGACCCTAAACATTTTTTCAAGTCCAGAAGTGAAATTCTCACGAGTGATGGGTAAAAACGTTTCTGATAGAAGCCATGGAGGTTGAAGAGGGCAGATTACTAACACCATAACTAAAAGCTTTGCTACTTTTAGTAAGTGCCATTAAGTGGCTTATATATATTAGCCTGACATCATCTACCAATATGTTATTTGGAAAAATGTGTTTCATTTTTATTAATGTAAGTCTTCCAGCTAGGCTTGGTGCTTGAATTACCACTATAACTGAGACAAATGATCTATTGTGTCATGCCAATAATAAATTGCTCTTGTTTTATGAAGTCATTGGTGGTCTTACTTTTAGCAGGTGTGTCATAACATAGGACCTACATGACCCCACATCAAAAGCCTGTTACGGAATACCATGTCACACCAGAGCTTACAATCTAATGTCCTTACATGAGCGCACACACTTTGGAAGTGGTTGTTTGGCCTCTCTGAGGACACTTGAGAAATCATTCTCAGAAAAGACCTACAAACCCCAGATAGGACCATGTACTCAGATTAAGAACAACTGCACTACTCTACACAGCCATGGTGCCTAAAGCTGAATTCCAGCCTTACTTTCCACCTTGTACTGAAATAGCTTACTCTGATTTCACTGCACTCACTGCAAGTATATTAGAACCTGCCAAAGACAGACTGCCTCATTTTCCAATTCAGCATCATGTAGTCCTTTTATCTCTATTCTTAATGTCCCTGTCCAACCCCATTCATTTATTGATGCCAGCAACACATGGTGGTGTTACCACAGTTTTCTCTTTTTAGGAAACACTGTACAGCCCCCTCATGTTATAGAGAAGACAGGAAAAAGGTGGTGTCCATTAGTCCTGTCTTAGGGTGACAACGCTACTCTATTACAGATGCAGTACAGAGACAAAGCAATGCCAGCGTAGGAAGGTATATTAAAAAAAAAAGATGTAAAAAGTTTCTCGTATAAATAGTGGATTCTCTTAAACTATTTCTATTCATTCTACAACTCAAAGAACAGAATAAGAAATAGTTATAGGTTACCAATCGCTAATAGCAGAAGTGAAAGTTGATTTCTTTGAGAATGTGCTCACATGGAGGTCTTGGTATGTAACCATTAACACTCTAATACCTATCAACAACATATATTCATGATATTCATTAACTAGTGATTTTATTAGTGTATTGGTCTTCTGGTCACTATAGTCTGGAAAAGTGTTTCACAACCAGGAGGCATTCAAGTGGCTTCCTTCCCACTAACCACCATGCTAATGTACTGTGAGCTGTGGAAATAATAGTAATAGTAGAGGTTCTCTGAGGACCTGAAAGTTATTTCAAGGGTTCCCCTATGTTAAACAGGTCGAGAAAGGCTGGACAATAGTAATTCTTGGCTTACACAAGACAAGTATTTAATGTACCAAATACCTATTTAATATTTGATCAGTATAACAATCAATTGTACCTATGAATTACTTTCCTAATCAATTTTAATCAACATTCTGCTCCAGAATGAATTGTAAGTATGATTCACCCTTTCTATTAGCCCTGGTGACTTTTGACCATAACATTTTAACACTGTCACCAATAGAGTTGTAGAGGATAAATGTTACAACATCTGTTCCAGTGATAACTGTTTTAAGCTGGCTATGTGCCTTGTAAGTATACCAATAGTTTAGATTGTTTTGGTTAAGCTTTTAGTAAACATTTTGGTAGATCTAACAGAGATTGTAAAAAGTTCTTATACCCAGATTGTAATTTGTGCAGTCAGCTAAAAAGGGGAACTTCCTGTTCTCCAAGACCAGAACTGAAGGAAACACTCCCCAGTGGAATTCATTCTGCAAAAATTACTGTGAGGGGGCCTAATCCTTCTCTACTCTATCAACAACTAATGAAAAGTCATTTGGCACATTGCAGGGAGGTCTTGAGAAAGCAATGCACTTCTAGTGTGTAGTATGATTGATTCACCACAATACCCAATGCCGGGTTAAGTTGAGGAATCCCTAGAAATGAATAAGTAATGTTAGGTGTTATTTTTGTCTCTTCTCTGCATTTGGATGGTGACATAGCCATCTTTCTACAAGAGTTATGTTACTTTTATTGCACATTAACATTTCTGTCTATTTGAAAGATAAGTGACATCACAAAAGAGAATATGATTTATTGTAATCCTTATCTTCTGTTATTTGGTCTTGGTTAGCATTACATTATTTTTCTTTTCCTCCCACGGGTAAATGCTTTAGAAAGGAAATCAGCCGGAATTGTGTGAAGTTAAAAAGATGAGCAGAACCTCCTACTGATCTATCAGTGAAGAATGCTGACTGTATGTAATGGTGAGGAGTCACACCACTGTCCTCAGCTGGTATGTAGGAGGAGGGGAATGAGATCTTTTAGGGTTATTTCACTTGCTATGAAAACTTTGGAACTACTAAAACTTAACTGAAACAATGTTAAAGCTGATGTAATGAACCCGGGTGCACAAACCACTACAAGGAAACTAAGCCAAGGTCATACACAAAGGTCACTCCGATAATGTGTTGTACAGGTGAATGAGGCAGAGGCGTAGTCGGGGACAATCCGATGTCAGGGCAGGCAGCAGGCAAGGGTAGTCAGAAACAAATCTGAAGTCAGGGCAAGCAGAGTTCATGCAAAGTTGAAAAAGTCCGGGTCACTGCGGGTAAAGTCAAAACTGGTGATGACACAACAGAGGTTAACCAGGTAAAACAACACAAGAACGCACCCAAGCACACTGTTACACAGAGGCTACAACGGGCAATGGTGCAATGGACAGGGTCTGATTAAATGTGCAGAGTGCCCAATCACCTCGCGCCACCTGACGCAGGGAATTCAAACTAAACATGTCCCAACCCGTGGCAAGCCAGCTAACTGCCTCACCCCCGGGGGGTACAAGAGGCGCGCACTTCCTCCAACAGGACCCCTGGGACGTGCTGTGCTGTGCACGCCGCAGGGGTGCTGAGGGCATGAGCAGCACTGTCCATGTCCATGGGGATGCCGTTTTGCCGAACAGTAGTTCGGCCAGAACGGACCCCTCCGCCAGAGCAGAGAGACGCGCTGCAAGCGGGTCAGTGGCAGCCTTGGCCTGGCTGCCTACTACAGTGCTCTCTCCCACCCCGCCCACGATCCCGGAGGACACCGCCAGCCAGGTAAGTACCTTACAGCTGATCTCTGGACAAGTATAAAACACACAGTAAGGCAGTTCTGATATTATCTATACATTATTATTACAGAATTCCTTCTAATCTTTGCATTGACTCCCAACTTTGGGCACTGAGGATTTCCTATAGGTTACTATCTTCACCACTGAAGGATCCACCACGCTATGTGTTTTTGTTTGTTTTTTGTATTGTACTTAAATTTCTTGGCAGGCCACATGACACATAGAGCCTGATTCATTAAAGCTCTCCAAGGCTGGAGAAGATACACTTCCATCAGTGAATCTGGGTGATCCAGCAAACCCAGAACAGATTTTGTTAGCAAATGTTTTCAATCCTTGACCAGATCCATTACAGGTTTTCTGGATCACCCAGGTTCACTGATGGAAATGTATTCTCTCCAGCCTTGGAGAGCTTTAACCTTTAACCTAGGGGAGCATTTCCTCTGGGGAGCTTTCTCTTTACATCTAGTACATAAGAAGGAAAAGGAAGTGAAAGAAGATCTCCTCATATCATATCAGATACACTAGAAAATGAGAGGAAAGGTCACAAAGGGAAATATAGGCAGCAATAAAAAAAGCATTTTCTAGCAGTTCCGCTATGTCTTTGGGACCTAAATTGGGACATTTGCCCCATGGTTCAATGTTTAGTGTTGAGTGAATCACATGTTGCGGGGTTCCAGGGTCTATTTTTTTAAATGTATGCACACATGTACTGCTACAACTGCTTATTCTTGAGGGTAAACATGACTCCAAATTGCACATGTAGGTCAATAAATAAATGTGGCCTGGTATAGGCTGTGTATGTTTTAAAAGATCTGCTTGGTAATTTGTTGTTTATGCTATGTCTACTTTGTACTACCTCTTTCTTCTTCCTTTCTTGTCTCCATTCTGGTTGCTTGCTGAGTTTATTTGTCTTTATTGTAATTTGCTTATAGATTGACCTTGGCTACAGTCCAGTCTAATGCTCAGTTATCTGCACTGTTTTTCTGGACTGTTACCACCAATGAGGCCACCCCAGTGTTCTGGTAACTTCCCATCCCAGCAATCTGGGACTAAAATGTTTCCTTGATTTCCAAATCAATTTTGTGTACACTACCTGGTCAAAACAAAAATCCCAAGCCTGTGAGGGCAGTGGTATGATCTGGGGTTGGTTCAGTTGGTCAGGTCTAGGTTCAGCAATATTACATGCCCACAAATGCAATCAGCTGACTACCTGAAAATACAGAATGACTGTGTTTTTCCATCAGTGGATTTTTTTGAATTCCCTGATGACATGAGCATGTTCCAAGATATCCATTGGGTTCAGATTGTAAAAGAGTGGTTCAGTGAGCATGAGAAGTCATTTGCCAAATGACTCTGTGTTGGTTTGGCCAACACAGAATCCGGACCTTAACCCCATTGAGAATTTTTGGGATGTGCAGGAAAAGACATTATGGTGGTCTGACTCTCCCATCATCATTACAAGATCCTGGGAAAAAAAGAATTCAACTCTGGTTGGAAATAAATGTTGTAATATTGTAAAACCGTATCAGAATTATACCACGATTAAAGCTAAAGGTGATCCAACAAAATATTTTGGTGTGTGGCTTTTTTGACCAGGCAGCGTAATATTTCAGGTAATATATTCAGGTCTCTTTTATTGTTATCAAAGCTCAGGTTATGCAGCTTTTGCACCACCTCGTCAAGAGCTAGAGGCAAGAAGCAGTGGAAAAAAACCGAGTTAATGACTGTGTGTCCTTGTAAGCTCCAGAGAGAAGGACCAGGCCTGTAATAATAGATGAAGTTTTACATGTTTTTGTTGTGTTTCATTCCAGCCTGCTGCTTTGTCATTAATGCTGCCTGTGTTTTGCTACTCATGTCAAGCATTCCTACATTGGCCTGCTCCAATCTCCAACCTGCATGTGACCACATGTAAATGTGTACTTTTATGGGCCTGTAATTTCAATGTTTTTAAAACCATATCGCTGGAAGGCACTGAGTGATCTGAAGCGGAAAAGCTTGGTCAACTTCTAATCATTTAGAGGTAGTTTATTTGCTATTTCTGAGGAGACTGAGTTCCTGTGGAGACATTTTGCCTTTAAAGTTCAACATTCTCCACAACATCTTTTTGCTTAATTAACCCTTCGGGCCCTGTGAACACAACTCATTAAAAAATTACCTCACACATTGTAATTTAAGTACCCTTATTTTTTGCTTCTCTTTTCAACAGAAAAATATACTTAAAAATATTTGATGTGAATAAAATACATTGAAGGTTAAAGAAGTCATTTTGTTCTGTGTTGAACAGAAAGTAAAGTAAAAATTGAAATGGTTACAATCACATAAAGGTTTGGAAAAATTAAGAAACTCATGCTTAGCTTGAATCACTTACTATTCTCCTTTTTTAAAGGGCATGCGCAGTGAGATTGGCAATTTTTTCCCCAATCTACATCACCTGTGCAGTGCAAGATTGGGTGACGCTGGAAGAATAACATGGAGGAAGAGAGAAGAAGATGTCATCGGCTGGCGCTCCCTCTGCGCTGGGCCAAAGACAGATACCGGGAAGACGCGGGACCCGATAGAGGAAACCTCCCGTCGCATAGACTGCTCTGAGGGATTGAAGGTAAGTGTGATTTTTTGGTTTTGGGTTTACTTCCGCTTTAAGATGCACAAGAACCATCAAATCAAACAATTTAATACCTGACTACAATGGGTTTGTGTGAACCATACTGCAACAAAAAAACCATCCTTATCCAAATGAAGTAAAAATAAAACAAAGATTGCCATATTGCTGTGGTTGCACTTAAAGATGCCAAGTCTATGGCCAATTAATATTATCATCTTGTATTTATATAGCATGGACATATTACGCAGCACTTTACAAGGTCCATAGTCATGTCACTAACTTTCCCTCAAAGGGGCTCACAATCTAATCTCCCTAGCTTAGTCATATGTCTTTAATGCAGTCTAATGTCAGTTTTGGAGGGGAAAAGCCAATTAACCTAACTGCATGTTTTTGGAATGTGGCAGGAAACCCACACAAACATGGAGAGAACATGCAAACTCCAGGCAGATAATACCCTGGCCAAGATTTGAACCTGGGACCTAGCCCTGCGAAGGCCAGAGTGCTAACCTCTGAGACACCATGATGCCCATATGTTAGGAAAACAAATGGGCCATCATACATGAGCGACCATGAATCAGGGTCCAAAGGACCACAAATGAGGTCTACGAACAAGAAGATAAAAGGGGCCATTTTGGACAGATATTGAGATTTTAACATTTTCTTTTGTTTCTTTTGAAAGTAAAGCAAAACTAAACCCAGGTCAATTCACATGTCCACGTTCTAGCATCACGCTCGGCCATCTTTCTTCTTTTGTTCCTCTTCTGGATGATCTTCAACCAAATTGATATGCTATGCCCGTATATCGTAACTCCTGTGCAGACAGAAACACAAATCGACCAGGCCTGCCTGATCATACAAACCTAAAAGCAGAACTTTAGTTCATACTTGTTCATTCCTGCCATGAATCTGAATTTTCATTTAACATAGTTGAATGGTATTTAATTCTTGATCTTAAGAATATTTTCTTGCAAATGTTGTTAACAATTAGAAAATAATACCTAATAATAAAACAAATCTAATACGCCGACTAAAAATTATTGGCAGCACAATGTTGTCATTTAAGACCCTGGGGCCACTGGACATTCTCAATGAAATAACAGTTTACTGGAACCATCTTTTCACTGCACAGCTGTAAATTATAAACTCTGAAATCTATATGTCTGTAAACTCAATTAATGGAATTACTTGATATTTAAAAATGTTAAACAATATATTATTTCCTGAAATTACTTCCCCATCAAGCTCCAACATTACCAAAAGAAAAAATAATTTTTTTTTTATGAAGAAATACTTCCACACTTTAACAACTGACTGTTAAAGAATTTGGGGGAACCTGCAAAAGAATTCACAGGCTTAAAGTTTCGCAGGACTAATTCTCAACCAGTTTGGCATGAGCAACAAATGTCCAACTCATGTGTCTCCCAGGCACAGCTAATAAGTCTTCCGTTGACAGATTGCTTTTTTAAACATTCCATTTTAAGGAATGCATCCAAGTTTTTATTTTTAATTTTTTTTTTCCACAGTTAACCTTATTCACTTGTTTGCGTCCTATCACCGTTCACAAGTATTCTAGCAGATTGGATCTCTGTAAGGGGGGCCAAAAGAAGTAACAACTTTAAAGAAGGGTTAACTTTTCAACAATATCCAAGTAATTCCTATGAAATTCTTGGCCAATGACCAGTATGTAGCAAAACAAATCTGGTTCTGCTGCAGATTAGTCAACATTCACTTTCAGCTGTCTAGCATTTCAAGGCACTATTTCCCACATTTGTCCAGAAGGAAAGGGTGAAGGCTACAGCAGACGGGCTAAATGTGCCTTAAGGTGAAAATCCCTGGACTTTTTCCCCTGATGATCACTAGTAACTTATTTTCACCCCTTAGCACCAGCTAATTACAGCCTAAATGTCTTGCACCCGCTATAAAATCCAAGTTTGTTTGCAGACCTGCTTCCATTTCCATACTGGTGACATTAATTAGCAAAAACCTGTGAAATGTCCTGGAGTTTTAAGTGAAAAGGGTGCTTAGTCTTTTTTAAATATACTAGCAAAATGAGTTGTAGTAGCTAATGCACTAAAACTTGGACCTTATCATATGGGTTCATTTTTCATGCTTGTAAGTGTAGGCGGTAGATAATGGAGGTCTTGGTTTCCCATAAGTTAAATTGTTTCTGTGAACTTTTTATGCTGATTGGTGTTGACGTTCTCATATAACATCTACATCTACAATAAATCAGAGATGTTGTTAGGACACAGCCAAGCCATGGCTTGTTGAGGTTAAAGGCATCAGGCCCTTTCACTGTAGGGGGTTTTTGTATACACAGTGCTTCACAAGGGAGCTAATAATTCTTTGTTGTGCACAGACATGGTTAATGTCCATTATGAACTGCAAATGTCCATAATGGGCCTAAAACTATCCTCAGTAACTGGAAAGTAATGGCATGTTCAAAATGAACCTAAAACTGTCCTTAGTAACCTGGAAAGAAACTAATTTTCTATAATGTGCCACCTAATATGTGGTAGAAAAAGATAAAACTGCTGGGAATAAGCAGGTAATGTTGATATACAGCATCCTGGTACAATTTCAGCTTCGATCAGACCTGAGATTTTCCCCAGGGCATGGATACCATATGATCACACAAGTTGGCCACCATATTGACAGCCAACTTTAGGTGGAAGCAAATATACGAATCCCCTTAGAATGTTTAGGAAAATTAGGGTTACCTGGTTGGATGTTCCTGGCCAAAAACCAAAACTACTATAATTAACCAAAAAAACTAGGCTGCTTTGGTTTCTTGACTTTTCTGACTTAAGGGTTCAATCTCACCCAACACACCCTTGTTTATTAGGAGTTCTTGTATTGTTCAGTGGAGTACATTAAATGAACATGTTGCCAGTTGGCCTAGTGTTAGTCCCAGGAAGGTGGGAACCCTTCTTATGAAGGAAACCCAGTAGCAGAGGAGGACAAGGAGCCTTTTTTTGGCTAACAAAGCTTAAAGTTAAAACTATTAATGGGATCACATTATATACAATACGTACTTTGTGCATGACACTTTTGCGCCATAAGGGCCAGGTCAAGTGAATTATTTGCAGCAATCCAGGCCCCCAGCAGGATTCACTCTGTATTTACTATTGTGGTTTGAAATTGCTGAAGAAGAGTAGTTTGTAGTAGCATTAGTCTGAGCTATACCTGCAAAAAACTGAAATTAACTTGAGCGATCGCATTTGTAACTACAATCTGATTTTAATTGATGTCATCAGCTATATAGCAGAGTATTAATGACCCTAATACTTAATACTAATACTTTTTTTTATTTTTATTTTTTTTTTTTTACCAATGGTTCAGTGAACATTGTTTAGCCCCATATTGACAATCTGTTCCTAGTACCTAAAGCACTGTAATATTAGGAGTACAACATAAAGCCACTATATTTCTTCAATAAAGTTGAAAAAGTACAAAGCCACCAGTAGTTCTGCCAAGTCATTGTATTATTTACATTTATATACAGTTTAGGATTGTGTACCCAGGCCTTTTATTGTCTGCTTTCTAGTATTTATTTTTATGGTACATGTATATATATGTATATTACCAGAAATGATGAATAGTCACAGTGGTCTGGAAAAACATAAAATAATTGCTTTTTATACATGAACCCCAAAACTTTATATTGATTCAGACTGTATTAATAATTATAGCATACCTTTAAAAAAAATTACAATCACCTTTACTTCTAAAGTGTCCTTGAGATCCCTCCACAATTGGCTTCTATTTGGTCCGGCACTGGCCTGGATTTTTTCTTTCCAGTACGGAGGACCCTGCTTCCTGCTTCTGTTTATGTCATCCAATCTCACACTGCAGGCGTGAGATTATTTTTTTGTATATTGCAGAGAAAGCCTCTTCTGCCCATCCCTGAGATCCGGCATGCACAGAAGGAGCAGCCTAAAGCCTTCTGGGATATGTGACATAAGTATCCCAGGAGGCATTGGCCTTCCTACTCAGTCTTTACTGCCGTGGCGGTAAAGACAGAAGAGGAGGAGCTTAAGTGCTTAAGGGAAAAAAATAAATGTACTTTATATAGAAGGGCTATCCACCCTTTTATATAAAGTAAAAAATGTGGTGATAGGTCAGATATGGTGATACAAAAGTCAGATAAATGTTGCCCCCAGGACGAATGGTCATCTTGGCATGTGTACAGTGATCCCCCAACCTTATTCATTATTCTGCCATGCCAGATTGATGAACAACAGATCAGACATGACCACCAATTATTTTAATGTCAGAGAGCACAGCAAGGTGCAACTCCTTCACCCTCCCTTTTCAGTAGAACAGAATGGAGCTATGTGCACAGCATGCATTTGTCACTGGAAATTATCACAAAAGATCAATTCCAACGACAGTCGTCTG
Source organism: Pyxicephalus adspersus (assembly GCF_032062135.1). Taxonomy (NCBI): domain Eukaryota; kingdom Metazoa; phylum Chordata; class Amphibia; order Anura; family Pyxicephalidae; genus Pyxicephalus; species Pyxicephalus adspersus. Next base: position 130,269,311 of record NC_092861.1, read on the forward strand.
AACATCTATCTGATGTCAAAGCTTAAAGACATTTTTGGGAGCAAAGCCGCCATAAAAAAGCAAATTCAGGAACAAAAATAGAATCAAAACTTTATTCCCATGTAAGGCTCACTTGTTTCCCTACTTCCAAGGCCCAGTATGCAAGATCTAAGATTATTTTGCTAATCAGAAATGTGTTATTTTAAGTGACAATGTAGCCAGGGGGCACTCATATGTTATTATTATGGCAAATTGTTTGGAAGTTTTGTTCTGCTATACTTATCCTGGGAAAGAAATAGTAATGTTTCACTAACACATTCCAGCACAAACATAAAAAACATACACATACCAGTATTTATTTGTGCAGTTGTTTAGAGAAGGGTTTGTTATTTCTTCCATACTGTCACAGGCAGAAGGGACTTGGAAATTTATTACACAAGCAATGTGTTTTTTTTATATTTTTATGTTATTTTAATATATTTTGGATGCATATTCTTTGCATTAGGCAGCCACTCTTAACTATCTATCTATCTTGTGAAACCACAATGGGACATTGGGCATCAGACATTCACCGAGACAAGCACCCCCAGCCAACAAATTTGAGTTGATTTGCTGATCTTTATACAGTCATGTTTAGCATATACGGATGATTAGTTTTAAAAGCAGAACCTAAAAAAGTCACCAGAAGTATGAGGTTTTTGGCAAAAGGAAAATGCAATGACTTGTGGTTTTCTGGCTCGTGGTGACTTTTTCTTTGTCGCCTACATACAGTGTAGAACCTGACACACACCGCTGTGACATTAGCAGTGGCTATCCAATGTCCACATACTAACACCATGGACCCAGAATCCAATGTCCACATACTAACACCATGGACCCAGAATCCAATGTCCACATACTATCACCATGAACCCAGAATCCAATGTCCACATACTAACACCATGGACCCAGAATCCAATGTCCACATACTATCACCATGCACCCAGAATCCAATGTCCACATACTATCACCATGCACCCAGAATTCCACTGTGGAGTCAATGATAAGGATGGCATACTTGACTGATGTAGAGGTGACAGGTTTTTGAACCTGTCATCACTGCCAACCACCTACAAAAAGATAGGTCTGTGCCATAATCGGCAAATATGGCAAAAGCTCCCCCACACCAAGAGAATGTAATACTCCTTAAAGACCCATTAACTTTTAATTATTAGTTATGTTATACCTAACATGTGTTATAATATTGGTATTCTAACCCACAATCATTTTGTATTACATGCTACTGCAAAGCTGATTTATGGGGCTTCTGTTTATGGGTCCTATTACCCTTTATTACTTCTGTTTCAGTATTTTTTTGAATGATGGATTTCTTTTATGCATTTGCTGATTTGCGATCTGCATCTGCACTGGGATTGCTAACAATGAGAGCTCCTGGTTCTACAGATGACCATACATACATAGACTTCCCAATGATAGTGAAACAAGATAAAAGACTGGTGATACTAAGACTTGAAAAAAAAGACCATAAAAATGTGAAAAACTTACTTAATTCATGTTTTTTGTTTTCTGTGACAAGTTAAATAACAGGATTTTGTTTTGTTTTGTTTTTTTATCACTAAAGAACACTAAAGGTAAGAATTTCATACTGCAAATCCAGGATCTGTCCAAGAACCACAACCATCATAAAGTCAACCTATGGAGTCTCATTGGTTATATGTGGAATAGAATTAGAGGATTAGGAAAAATGTATGTTCTCATATAATATGAGAGGAGGTGGAGGGAGAGAAATCTTACCATTGTGAGAAGAATGGACAAGTAAATTGAATTATTAGAGCTTCCTACAATCCAGATTACTAATAAACCTAAACTGTACATTGCATTTAAAACACAAGGTCTCCTTATTTAGTCTATAATGAAATGTATTTATTATTATTGTGTTTGGTATAAATGTAATATATTTTTGTATTTAATAAATGTATTAAAAGTATTGACCTTTTCCCATTTCCTTCTGCTGTGATTGGGTAAGGGTGATGTCATGTTCATTGCATCAAGACCCTGATGCAAAGGGTGTGATGCAAAGTCATCTAAAATACCAAGAAGACACTCCCGCACTGTATTCAAGCATTATCATGTGAGACCTCAGTATCTCCTCAGAAGGACTGTGATGTTACCCCCTACATTAAAGTAAAAGATGGTGTAAGTATACTTATTAACTTTTTAAGAGAATAACAAATTTATGCTCTGACATGGCAGAGAGAACTTTAGACCTCTGCTGAAAGACCTCTGCTTACACACAGAGAGCTAGTGTCCTTATAACATGTTGGCAGGGAAGAGGCTTTTCTACTCAGGCTTTGGCTATTTGGTAAGGAAAACGAACTATAAGACTTTACACCATATAGTTGTACTTGTATCAATACAACTACATCACAATCTAAACAAGTCCCAAATACACATATTATGTGTCGCTCTCTTCTAGGTTAGGTATGCACGGCCTACATTTTAAGCTTTGTAGAGAATTTCATATGTGTATTTAGCAGCTTGCCTGCAGCTCATCCTTAACATCTCATAAAATATAAAACCATGACAGGCATGTAAATTTGTAATAACATGAATCTATGAAGATACGTGAAGATACAGAGATGCAGTTCTGCCTACCTGTAAAAAGATATTTAACCCCAAACACTCAAAACTGATGGTGAGGCATTTATAAAATAGGGCCATGCTGCAAAGGGTGTGTTTTTATATTTATTGTAGCAAATCATTAGCAAAAGTAATTTTAGCAAAATGGAAAATGAATGTTACAAAGCCAAACTGAACTGTAATTTTAGGAAAAGAACTACCAGTGCATTAAAATAGGTAATAGGTAATATCTCTAACCAATATATATATTTTAAAGTGGATCTTAACTACAAATGTTTGTTTATGCATCAGGCATAAATTTATTAGAATTAAACTTCAGCTGTATTTTTTATTTTCAGAAGTGCTGGATACCTTTTATCAAAGTTAATGAACACACCAAGATCTCCCTTGTTTTAGCTCCAGATCTTCTGGCTTCTCAATCAATGTTGTCCTGCCTAGCATGGTGATAATTACATTTTCCTTTATAAGCAGTATTAGAGGTTATAGCTTTCAAACTCCAAGTCTCTTACAAGTTGCAGTTCAGCAGCAGTATATTTGCATTTCACAAATTCCTACAGACAGTTTTCAGGGACCCTCTAAGGTGCATTAACCCACAATGGCCATGCAAATTTTTCATGATGATTACACAGTTGTAAAGGATTCTTGACAAATGCAAAAATAGTGTGAACAGTGTATTAGGTCTATGACCAGATATGAGATTCTGGTTAAGTCACCTGTCTGTGACTTGTCAGAGTGAATGAAATCTTGACATGACACAAGATACAGCAACATCAGTACCAGTATCAATTTCAAAGGTACCTAGTGACCAGGCTGGCAAGTTTGTTTTATTACAGAAGACAGCATGTTGCAATATCCCATTTTATGTGAACAAACGGTAGGTGTTTCTAAGTTAGAAGTTAGAAGCCAATTGAAGCCCAACACTAATGAGTTTGTTGTAATGTTTGAGTATATTTGAGAATAAATAATTTCATATTAAAAGCAGCTAGAAAGTATGGGTATGCTATGTTTTAAAGTTCTGCTACAATTTGATTAGAATATTTAATGTACATAATCTGGATACAGGAACAATTTAAAAGCTCTCTATCTCTAGGCTGTATCTGGGATGTAATCCCAGTTGAAGGCGAGAGGAAACAAGCTCCACTTTTAAGAATACATGCTTAGGCAGGTCATTATTGCAAAATGGGACAGGCGATGTCCCTTCTGCAATAATCCCACCTACATGCCTGGCTGCTCTGTGTTTCTGCCAAAAAATAAATGACACCTGCCCAGGAAATACATTGTTCTGGCCTAGTTAGTCAAGAGATAAAGATCATCCACCGGGAAAGAAGAAAGAAGAAGATGGTGGCACCCTGCAAGAAAACAGGAACAGGTAAGTAATATGGCTTTAGTTCTGCTTTAGGCTATGTTACACAAGCTAGAAAACTTTGGGTGAAGAAGAATAAACTAGATCCACTTTAGGAGGTAAATAAATTGTGCCCATAAAAAGGCAGGCCAGGGGCAAAGGCCTAGCCACCAGTATTGCTTATGGTCTTACACAGACGCTTCTGTTCTGTTACCTTAATTCTGCTTTAGGATGAAGTGGTCATTCAGTCCAGTTGGATTTTTACATCTGCCCTCTTCTCATCTTGGAAATAATAATTGAACCTACAGATGTCTAGATGTCTGCAAAGCACTTTTACATCTTTTTCTTGATAGAACCAATGCAAACACCAGATTTGTACAACAATCTTGTGTATGGACAACTTTCTGAGACCAGGTCCTGCAAACAAGCCCTGCAGCCATCTAAATATTGTAGGCACACCTACATACCGGACAGGCTTTGATATCCAAAAGAACATGTTGTAGAAAACAAACTGCGTGTCTTTTGTTTAATATTTGGAAGGGTTTTACTTAATATTATACCTTTTGTCTTTATCATGGTTTATACTTATCAAATGGAAAAAAAAGGTTGAGCATATTTATATTACATTCACTGATAGCATTGTATTATTATCTCGGATAAATACTTACATTATACCTGAAACTGATACCAGAGACTGGACATTGTGTTGACTCATAGGCGTTCAGTCATTGGCAACATCAAAGGACTGTAAGTTGGTTTACAATATTTTGTTTTATGAGGAATAAACATAAGAATAAAATACCCGCTAAGGCATACAAGTCAGCAAAACAGATCAAGGTAAAAGTCCTTTTAAAAAGAAATACCCCCACTGTGTGAACCTAATATTACTCTGTGACTTATGGATTTAAGAAATCTGCTAATTGTGTATATGATCACACATGATTACAACCCCTGGCTTTATGTACCAGAAAGTCAAGTGAACTTTTTTAAAGCTCAACTTGTTTCAAGACTTGCTGCAGCTCAAAAAGCATACAGCTATCTCATTAGAGCCATCTACATAGACCTCCACAGTCATGCTAAGAACTCTTTTACCTGAAGAATATGTCAAGTGGTGACTTTTGAAAAGACTGTGGTCATCTAATAATAACTAAACCTTTCCAGTTTCTCATCAGAAGCAACCCTGGAAGTTGCAAAATGCAAAATCTGTTGATATGCCATCTATCCATACATGCTTTATGGCAAAATTAAAGGAGACTGGACAAGACTGGGGAATTGTGACACATGTGCCCTACTTAAGGAAACGGAGTCTACTGAAGTTAAATCGGGTGCTTAAGGTTTGCAATATCTTCATTGTTATTAAGAAGGGAGGGTCATCCGAAGATGAAGAGGGCTCCAATATTTATATGAATATTAATTTGGGGTAAAGTCACACTATGATAGTGTCATATCAAATTATGTACATATGTTTAGGCCACAATGTAGCGATTTAATATAAATGGTGGAAAGCTGGTTTGTAGAATAGTACCCCTGCACATCCTGCTGTTACAGCAGCCAGGAAAAGTGCAACAAGTATGCAAAACAACCTGATGCAAAAAGGTGGATGGGACAAGGTCAACTTAGCCATATCTGTATCTTAGTTGATAGGACATGCTCAAGGAAAGAAGATCTAGCTCTCACTAAGGCTATGTACACACGTGCAATAGTTGTCGTTGCAAAGGACCTTTTCAATGACTAAGGACTGCACGATGCATAAAAGAGTGTTGTACATACAGCACCGTTCCGCTCTATTAAGGGGGGAGGGGGAATGATAGAGTGGCACCGGCTGTGCTCCCTGGCCATTCACTTCCATTAAGATCCTCATTGTCCGTGGATCCGCCTGGACGGTTGTTTAAACGATGGACAACGAGCGCTGTACACATGCCAGATTCTCGTCCAATATCGGCCCTGAGACAATTATGGGACGAGAACTATTGCACGTGTGTACGTAGCCTTAGACGGTGCAAATCTGGATCATAGGTGGTAAATAGTTTAGGGTATGTAAATCTGAATCTTAATAGACAGACTGAAGTCAAGGTTTTCAAATCTGAATTCTAGTAGATAGACTGATAGATCAGGACCTTTGGGACCTTAAGCTATGCAAAGGTCTTAGATTATTTTCTTCAACACCTTGAGTGAAAATCTTGTGTGTGGACCAAAGCTGCTTAGTTCAATGTTTGCTAGATTCCAGAACCAAAGATCACCAATGACCATTGTTGTTTACTATGAAAAAGGATGCAGCAGGGTGACTCCTGTTCATTCTCCTCCCTAACGTTCTCTTCCTCATAGAATGAACAACTCTGCCTGTATGGCGCTCATTCATAGCTACCGTTGGGTATCTAAATCATAGTCAGTAGACAAGCCAAGGTTATAGCTGGCAAATCTGGTTCTTGGTAATCAGGGCAAGTGCAATGCAAGCAAACCGGAATCCTAGTCAATCGAAAGGCCAGGGTAGGTAGATATGAATTTGGATTAGTAGACATGCCAAGGTCTAGATCATTTTTATATAGGCCCAAGTAAAAGTAGGCAGATGTGGGTCAAAGACCTCTGAGGCTGGTAGATTTAAAAAGTTAATAATATAGGCAAAGATTAGCTAAACTATAAGTGTAGCAAATCTTAGAAAGAAGGTCAGTTTCCAAACATTTGCCAAATTCAAAAAAGTTATCAAGCTCTTGGGTTTAGTTAAAAACCTAAGGATAGATTTGTAATTTTACCTTCTACACCTAAACAACAAATGGCAAGTGTCAGCACTTTTGGCTGCCTTATTTGAACCCTATGACATAAAATGAGCACTTGGACTATCACCTGGCTAATCTGACCCAATTTTTCATAACAATGATTTAGATCAGAGATACCTGATTTCTTTATAGTGCTGTTTCTGATTTTTACTATTTTATTTTATTTTTCAAGATAATTTATTACCTTGCATGGTCTTCATGTTATTTTACATACATTTATAATGAGAACAAGTGCTGGGATTTATGATTTTCATTATTCCTTCATCCGAGTGATATAATAAAATACTTAAATAATAAAACTGACAGTAGGAATCCCAGTGTTTTATGGCATGGTAAGGGCTAATAATGCCTCACTACTATTACCTTTTTACAGCGTAATTTAAGACACAAAGAACTATAAAACATAATCAATACATGGTTTAAAATATGATTGTGGAGGCAGGGCACTGAAGCTCTTAACCTCTCTATCAGCACTTTTTCTAAAAAAAACTCAACCCCAGTGTGCTTTATGTTTTCCGTCACGCTCACCTATAACTATCATTTGAGTGGAAAAGCAAATGTTTTGGACGGGTAGTAATATGATTGATGGTTCTTTGTCTTATGTCACCATGCTGAACTCAAGGCAAACAGTTAAATTCACAATTTAAATGCATAGATATGAACTCTATTATCTGATTTTCAATTTTCTTCAGCCATTTTTATATCCAGGCAACCCGCCAGACCTTTGTTTTTTCTCCTGCAAGTAATAAAGCTTGGTAAAGGATCCAGTCTAGTCTGCTGATTGGACAATAAATGAGAAGTAGCCCACTACTGCTTTTCCTTGCGCTCTCTCCCTGGATAAGTCTTTTCACGATGTTAATACCTTAGAAGTGTTTTTGGTAGGTGATTTACAGGTATTCATCATTACCAACAGTAGACATTTGGCCGGAATTTATTAAAGCTCTCCAAGACTGGAGATGATGGACTATCATGGGTGAACCTGGGTGATCAATCCCATCCAGTTGGGTTAATTGTCTTCCTCTCAAATCTGTCCTTGGACTGTGGTAATGATATGTGGCTATAGTAGAAACATTGGACTGTGATCCCCGTGAAGGGACAGTTAGTGACATGACTATGGACTTTTTAAAGCGTTGCATAATATGTCCACCCTATATAAATACAAGTTATTAATATTTTTGATATTAATAATAATAATTTTCCATGTAAACAAACCCAGGTAAAATATAAAAAGTGAAGCAGCAAAATACCTTAATTGCTCTCTCCTCACTTTCTAATGCTTTCTTCCTTACCTTTCTCTCTCTTACCATTAAATTCAACTATCAGGATTAAAATCTAATACTTGCATGTTCAGGCATGGTGACCATGTGACTTTCGTTCCTTCGACCTAAAATGCAACACTGGATGTCAATGTGGTCAACCACTGGTACTATCACATGAGAACCAAGGAGGGAGTGAATAGTTCTGTTTAAGTTCAAAATCTTTGCACTTATACAGAACTTATTCTGTTTTTTTCTCTTCTCTCTTCCCTCCTTCTCTTATAATAGGAAGAGTAGAAAACAGCTAGTAAGCAAATTTTAGGCTTAGGTTCATGTTACTAGGCCCACACATGTGATTTGTCACTGTTGACAAGTTGCCAGCTACAACGTTTGTATTTACTGTAGAGAAAATATTCAATTTGCATTGTTCCTTCACTGGCCAAATGAATGAGTTGTCTCTCCCTTGCTGATGCAGAATATAAAGCTATGTACAAAGGCTAGATAATTGTTGCCCGAGATGAACGATCATCTCAGGTGAAAACCTATTGTGTATATTGTGGTTCACTGATGCCATTTAGTAATCCAACATTGTGGTTCATTAAACTATAGAGATGACTACTGTCGTATTCTTTAGAGGAGGATGCAGCGGGGTGTCTCCTACATGTTCTCCAATCTCCATAGAACTCGAACAACACTTAGTGTGCAGCACTAAATATGCAAAATACAAAAATATGATCTCTACACAGCTTACGTCACTAGTGAGTATGATGACTTGTACTTATAGCTAACAGCGGTCACCAACCAAAAATTCTGGTGGTCTGTGGCTCTGGCCGGTGTGCCCCTGAGGACAGGAGGATCAGGAGAAGGGCCCCTCTGTGGGGGTCGTACCAGCCAGAGCCGCGGACCATGTCCCCATATGGATCGCAGGCTCAGGTAAGTGGTCTCTGGACACAACCCGCTCACTCTCCAACGCAGGCTCAGACCTGCGATGGGGGAGTGGGTGGGTCCTGGCATAATGACGTCCCTCTGGGTGGAAGTTTCTTCCTCTTTGAGCGGTCTGGAGCCAGTAAATGTAGTGGTCCTTGGTTACAAAAATTTTGGCTACCACTGCAGTACACCATTCAGCCCTAAATGGGGATTCTATCAATCATGAGTTGTCACCAGTGACAAAATCACTAGAGTGACATGGCCCTTAGGCAAATTAGGTGCATCATGCTGATTTTAAACAGTAGGGTGACTTAGTGAACAACGGCTAAGCTTGCACAAGAAGCAGGTTCTTTGAATCTGAAGTTAAAGTATGTATTATCCTTTTACTTGCCCTCTGGGTATTTTAGTAGTGAGCTGGAAAGCACAGAGACAAATCTGCTGTCTTCAGTTATGCCTGTTGATTTTTAGTTTTCTAACATTGCTAACAATTAACTTGTGATTGCCCACAGGAATGTTCTCTAGCAATGGTACCTGATCACTAATTAGTATTGCCTGAATGTCTGGTTAAGCCAAGAAGAGCAGATTTGCTAAAACAACCATATAAAGGAGACATAAGAACAAATATCCTTTATCTACCCATTTTTCAAGTTATGATCAATAAAGCAGACCTCAAACACACTTTTTTTATTTTAGGTTTTGCTGTAGAAGTATTAGAACTTTTGAAATAAAGTGGGGGAGGGCAGGAGGGTTTCTACTGTGCCATTCACCACTGGTGAGATTCTTCTTGCATTCTAACACTTATAGAGTCACTATGATAAGAAGTGAGGAAACTTTTACCTAATCAAAAGATATTAAACAATATAAACCAGTTCTAATTGTTCCTTACACCAAAATAAAAAAAATGAAATTGCTTTCTCTGCAAAACTGCAAGAACTGAATGAAGAAGCACTGCAGTGTACAATGTAATGTGAGTGCAATATTAACTGTCAGTTATAAATGGGACCCATTTTTGTATAAATCAACTTAAATTTCAAAAGTCTGTGTTCCTTCCACTCAGACATATGTCCTTCTGTTCATTATTCTTTGCAATATTTTTTTACTTTTTGGCTGATAATTTTAGCCAATAGGGAAAGAAGGAATGAATTAATAAAAAATAAACTGATTTTTATTAATTTTTACACAGAGCTTTGACAGCTGTTATCCATGAATTATTAGGGAACTAGAAGGGGCGAAACAAAGCTTACAACAACTTGTATGCACATTTATTTATTTAGGTGTGATAGCAGAAAAGGTCACATTGCTTGGTATTGCCTTTTATAGCAAATCACTGTTCATTAGTGGCTGGCTCACAGTGGTCATGGTTGGCCCAGCTATCTCTTGGCTGAAATGTAGGGCAAGGTCCTCATTTATAACTGTACACTAAAAAAGTGAACAGGCTGGGTATTTATGATGAGGTCATCAATGCATAGTGACATCATCATAATGTTTGTGTACCTGTATAACTGTTACGACTTGTTCAGACTGGCTTTTCCCAAGCAGTTCAATGACAGTTCCCTTGTGCCCCCTTGCTACTACCTGAGCATTGTGATGGGCGCTTGGTAAACATTCCTAAAAAGTCCCCAGTGGCCCCTGTGACTGCTCCATAAAGCTAGATGCTGCTTGCAATGCTTATCTTGGGGCTGCTCTTCTGCAGGCATTTATAAAATGTCCCCACCTGCCCCAGTGACTCCCCCATAGAGCCAATGCTTGCAACATCCAACTTGGAGCTGCACTTGGTGAAACATTGACTGCACCACTTCACAGCACCCTGGAAACCCAAACCCAGTCAAAGCAAGCCCTAACAGTGACTTCCATTGAAACAATGTCTTCCAATATAAGTACAAAGTAGTTCATGTCTCTTACATTTCTGTTACAATATTTCCCATATATATTCATGGGAAATCTGTTTATTTCTAGCAGAAAGTCAACATTAACCAACGTGGGACCTTCCCAGCAGCAAATTCAGCAAATACAACCATTTAGGTAAGTTAATTATTTTATGTATCTAGCTCAGAGCCAAGCAACAACTCAACATTAAGCAACATGGGACTTTTCCAGCAGCCGATCCAGCTGTACAGAGACAAAGTTAATCATATTATATATCTAGCTAAACACTAAAAATAAACAAAATTTTCAGTTTTGAGTGCAGTTATACTTTAAATATGACCACGATGTAACATCTTGAGTGCAATCTGTTAACACGAGGGATCCCAAAGATTCTGTTCTGCTGTTCTAGTACAAAAATTCTTAATGTTTTACTAACAATCTTGCTCAGTAGTCTGCCTGTGTTTGATGTGGCAGTGGCTTGGAACAAACTATGGGAATTCTGGCAATCATTCTGTTCAGGTATGCAATTTCTTCACAGGAAAAAATAGACTCATTGAAGTGGAAAAGGCTTGGGAAATTGGCATAAACAGGAGAAATGATGTCTCATAGGCATTTGAATACGTTGTGGATAATAGGTATAATAGGCAATGCAGTATATGTGTCTATTATTCCCAACTGTGATTACTAAGCGTCTTTTAAATCTGTATGAGTGGAAGATGCATTGCATTTTATATTTACTCAAATTTTACTGCCCATTAGGTATGAAAACTTTTTTTTTGCAATGACCTAATTCAGTGTAATCTATGTCATTTGTTTGGCTTTTGAGATGGTGTAGGTGTTGTAGATGGTAAAACAATTGAAATAATTTGATTTCCATTTTATTTGTGTATGCAAAATGAACAAATGTCAGATAATTCATTACAAAAATAAAAAAAAGACGTACAAGTACATAGTAGTGTGTGTTACTTCCCCCACCTCCTAGATTGTAAGCTCTTCGGGGCAGGGTCCTCTCCTCCTCCTGTGTCACTGTCTGTCATTTGCAACCCCTATTTATTGTACAGTGCTGCGTTAATCAATATTAATTTTAATATTAATACTGTATACTATTAATGTCCAACATCTGTACAGGGCTTTAGTAAATAAAATTCATATTAATACTTTTAGGATATGAAGGTTTGAGAGCTATCTGCACCTCTATGCATCGGCACTTCATACCAACAAGAGCAATTTCTCATCACAGCCTTCCCCCTGATGTTAGGGTTTCTTTAGGCAAATCAGAAACTTATCATTTCACCTTTTCTGTATGACGGCTGCAGATCATAGAATTCCTGCATGGAGGAATCAACTGCTAAAGTGATTATTGCAGAAAATTAAAAAGAAAAATAAATTTTGTGCCCAGAGTTAAGCTAAAATTTGCCTTCATTTGTTTATGAACACATGACTGTGCCTGTGCCCCATGTGTCAGATAGCCAAATTGAGTAGACACACATCTTAACTCTGCTTGACCTTTGTGGTCTCTCCATACACCTGCCCAGCCAACAACAGTCTGTGTAATGTGAGGCTTAGAGCTAGAGATAAGATACACTGAAGATAAGATTTCAATCATTCCCACGCTTCCTCTTCTCTTAGTGTAGACACTCCTACTGCTAGCCCCATGGCAAATTTCAGCTGGAGTGAAGGGGGATGATGTAAACTTAAAAAATATTATATTAAAAGAAATACACACGTAACCTTTGAAAAGACATTTACATATAATATATATGGCCACATTAGTTTTCAGCTATTGCTATTATTTGCTTGATGAAATGCATGTTGATATACAAATGAGGGATGTTCAAACACTTCTGAATACATTACATGCCAATTGTGATAATAAAGGATTTACAAGTGAACACCCTTCTAGGTAATAAAATATATTCAGGAGGTGCCAGAAAGAAATGGGTTGGTGATGGGAAATCATCCACTGGGTAACAATGGAATCAGCATCGTCCTATTAGAGATTTATGAACAGCACGTGCTGATATATCTGCAAGCCTGCCATGCTAATCGGCCTGCACTGGAAATGGATGAAAGGGGAGCACGCAGCACAATCTAGTCTCTGGACCCATCTGTTGAGCCCACCGTTTTACAATACCTTTTAATTGCAAAAGGCAGGGAAGGGAGGACTTAAGTTTCAGTCCCTTGAACAAGTGCAATCTCTATACAGCTCCTGCAGGGTCAATCTTTGTAGATGATGTGTCTTTGAAAAGAAGCAAAGAAGGGTAGAAAATTTTCAGATCAATGGCAGATAATGCCCTGACCACAAAGGGCTCAATTCTTTTTATTCTTAAATTAGAGCAGCTGTGGTAGCACAACCAATTGGAAAGCTATTAGCTTTTGAAGGAATGAAAGCAGTTGAAAAGTTTGCTGCTCTCAATTGATCACATTCACACCCCAAATTCAGCCTTATAACTATGTAGTCCAGGCATGTCAAACTGGTGTTTGCTGGACTGGCTGCAGTTCTGGCTTCTTCTTCGCAGCTTTTGAGAAAAGTACAAAACAAAAAATCAGCAGCCATACTTTTACTTTTGTGTACTTTTTCAGATGGGTAAAGCTGGTCATGAATGAAGGAATCTGAGTGTTCAGAAAAGATCAAAATCTCATAGTCCTTTCTTTACTGACAATTACTATTAAGGGAAAACTCCTCACTACTGTCCATGATGCAAGAACACGGGGCATATGTTTATCTCTACTTATCCATTACTAATCAGTACTCAGCAATAATGGAAGCAGCATTAAACAAGAAATTATATTTTGATGGTTTCATTGTGCTGGACCATTGTAACAAATCTTGCTGTTCGGTAGCAAAAATTAAAATATTAACCTTTATTAATGGGTTATCTCTACAAAAATAATAGGTAGGGTAATAGTCATTTCCCCAAGGCTGGATACATTAGGCTATGGTAGGTTAGACTGTGAGCTCTTCCAAGGAATAGTTAGTGACATGTCTATGGACTCTGTAAGGCACTGTACTATGATGGTGCCATATCAATATGTAAATAATATAACTAATCAGCAATCTTGTATTACCAGATATTATTTAATGTTTAATGGGGAAGTTTAAGAGGGCTCATATAATTTCTCTCATGAAGAAGGAAGGGACCTTCACCTTCTATGACCACCCTAACCCTGGAAGATTCTTTGCCAATTTGTTGACAATTGTGGAATTTCCAATCACAGAAATCTTCCACTTTGACTTTTACAGGATTCTAAGATTCAAGGGACCAAATCATCAACACTGGTAAAAAAAATACACTTTAACTGGCACTGCATTGGCTTTAAACAATATACTGTAGTTCCATTAGTTTTTATCATTACTCCATTGAAAAACAAATTGTATGTAGTAGGTTGCTTTAGCAGTAAACTGATGGAAAGCTGCAAAACCACCAACACAATTGGCATTTGCATATTCAGTGTAATCTGTTTTTTACATTCTGTCAAAAAATTGATTGCAACTATCAGATTAATATTATACAGTTTTTTATTAGAGCACCAACATATTACGCGGTACTTTACAAAGTCCATAGACATATCACTAGCTGTCCCTCCAAGGGGCTCACAATCTAATGTCCCTACCATAGTCATATGTCATTACCACAGTCTAAGGTCAATTTTGAGGGGAAACCAAGTAACCTAATTTCATGTTCTTGGAATGATGGAGGACACCGGAGTACCTGAAAGAAACCCACGCAAACATAGGGAGAACCTGTAAACTCCATGCTAAGATTTGAACCTTTGGGCCTAGTGCTGCAAAGGCCAGCATGCTAACCGCTGAGCCACCATGTTGCCTTTATATGAGATCTTTTACTTTACATACATGAATATCATAGATCTTTCTATACACAAAATGTCAAACTTTTCTGAAGACTGTCTTTGGTAATACTCAAAAAAGAGTAAATCAAAGTAATGTATATGTTAGAAGAAAACATATACTGTATGCAATCGCTGCTTGAATAAGTTATTGTAAAAAGATTCCAACTGGTAACAATGTGATCACTTGATAAAATGCGCATGTGTAAAGAGGTTGGTGAAGAATTTGTTCATGTACTTTATCCTAATCAATTTGACACTGAGCTTTAATTAATTCTGAGAAGTCTGTAGCAGTCATTTGGCTTTAGATAAGGACAAAAACCATAACAAGCTGATGTCCTGGAAGGAGAGAGTGGAAAAAGATCCCAAAAGATTTCTAAGGATCTTCAAATAAGGTACTTAGCTGTGCTAATATATCCAAATAAGCACATTTTTAAACAAAACAAGTTTCCTTTTTGCGGCTTAAAAAGGAAACCACAGACCCAACAGGAATGTTGATCAAAGTCAACTTTGCAAATGATGCAGAAAAGCATAAAACAACAAACAATACTGGTGAGAAGTCAGGGCTTTTGTAAAGGAATCTGTCCTCTCTTATTTGACAGCAGCAAGATGAGAGATTTTAATGGAAAGGTACAGAAGCTGAAATCTTCTTCTCTAGTAAGCTTAACAAAATAATCAAAATGCCTTTGGAGTTTAGTCATTAACAAACAACCATTAGCATATTAAAAGCTGTAAAAAATATCTTTTTACAGATGTGTTTACAGATCACAACCAAAAAATGTATAAATTATTAGCTGGTAAAACAGGTGTTTTAGAAATGTTTGCAATTGATTTTAAATAATACAGTTAACATATTTAAAATTTATAGGTGACGGCAAATATATGTACCTTCGGCTCCAGGAGCTACAAAATCAGGAGCTCTCAATTAGTTCAGTCTAGAGCCAAAAACTCTGTCCTTCCCCAATCCATGACTTGCAAATCACACTTCTTCATAGTGACCAGAAATAAGATGCAAGAGACAGTAAGATCAGATCCAGCATAGAATCAGAACTTAGATCAAGAATTGCATACCAGAGCTCCCCCACATTTCAGGGTTCCTTAGTAATTAACAAGAACATGTACTCTAAATGTACTTGTTTTGTATTTTGAACTAGTACCGTACATGTTTTATGCCTTCTAGACTTGTCAGGTACTGCTTCAATATTTATTACAGTTTGGGGATGAAACTGTGTAAAACTATTTAAAGAGAAAGAATCGTTCATGGTTCCCAGTTTCAACAAAAAATTGTTTTCAGTAAATCAACAGTGGTAAGCTGCTTCCTACCAACCCACCACCCCAACATCTACTATAGTTGCCATTGGAACTGCTTTGTACTAAAGAGAAAATTGTCCTAGATTCAGCTCATGAAAAAAAACTGATCTGGACAGATTTCCAAAATAGGCAATGATTTGGCTCTACTTTCCAAAGTAAAATGTGGATTTATTTAGGTGAAAGAAATATTTTTTTAGTATAACATAAACTAATCAAAGTAAGCCCTGAGGAATCATAATTTGCCTCCAGAAGGTGAAAACTTAGCAAATCAATGCCAGGTCTCTATAAGGTCTGGAGAAGGCCCAGCTAGACTGAATACATTGCAAGCTGGTGAAATGTAACCATGACACTATGCTTCCAAGAAAACAAGGTTGAGGGCTTCAACCTGACTTGCAGAAACAACTGGTCAAAGGATTCAGGAAACTCTTGTCTTGGGCTACAAAGACACAACAGAACAGTGGCAGGAAACAGGAAACTTGGGGTTTAAAAAAGAAAGCAGAGGTCTGTTAGATTGCCAGCAGGTGTTACAAGTTGACAATATCCAACAGTTCTTCGCCTGCAGCTGTCCTGATAAGATCATAGGCTGAAGCTCATAGATAGTACGAAGTCCAGGAAGAATGGAACTATAAAGTGAAGGTGATGGTACACAAGCAGATTATATGATGAATAGGCTCTCATTAGATCTTGACTGCAGATGATTGGGCTATTGGTATGGGTCATTAATGCCCTGTACAAACATCCAATGGATGTTAGACTATTGATGTTGGAAATATTATGTCTTATGATGGTTCATACACTACATACGCACAATTATTCAAAGGAAACAGGGTCCCAGACATGAAACATCTGATGTGTGTACATAGCTTAACTTTCCAATTCTAATCAGGCAAGTAGAAGGTGTAAGATCTACAATGTATGTGTTGTCCCCTGTCTAACATATGTAGTCAGTTTAATGGCAAGAAAATAGGATATCTAGCCTAGGACAGTACAGTTGTCACAGGTTATTCCGGCCAGGAGTCTATTTGAAAGGAGATAGAGTTAATTGGCTTTTCCTCAAAAATTGTCCTCAAAAATAGACTGTGTTAATGACATATGACTATGGTAGGGGCATTAGATTGTGAGCTTCTTTGAGGGACCATTAATGATATGACAATAGACTTTGTAACGCGTTCAGTAATATGTCGGCACTTTATAAATACTGGATAATAATAATGTGAAGGTTTAGACTAAAATGCAAGCCAAATTAAACAGCCAACAGCTTAACTATGAACATCATATAACATCTTGAAAACATGTTCTACAAGGAGAGAGATTCCTCTCCATCAATTGACCATGGTGATACATCCACCACTTATATTGTAACTTGTCTTATCGTTCATTAAATGCCAATTCTAAGCTATAGAATCCACTTTTCTGTCGTTCATGCTGAACTTATTTGCAGGAAAATAGAATTGGATGCAGAATATCTACATTACTCGAGAGATGACGTCATTGTCAAACATAAATTGATAAAAAAATGTTCTTTGTTTTACAAGGTCCAGTAAGATGGGGCAGTAAGCTTTGTCTTAGGTGGAGGCTAACAAATTCCAAATAGTTTTGATCTCCTGATTAGCCAAAAAGTACATGTGGAGCAACTTTAGTTAGTAACAGGTTGCCTCATTTTGTTCTAGGGCATAAAGTCATTTGTTGGCTCTAGGTGGAACAATACAACGTTGATGGCCTAGTAACTTTTGCTTTAACGACAGTCTCTCAGCAGGTCATTATCTGTCAAAGCCAAGAAAATCACAAACTTTGCTCCCATGGAAAGAATTCACAGAATTCCTACAGCTTTTGGAGGGCTTTTAGGTTTAAGTTGTTCTCATTAGGCACATTTCAATAGGAATTTCTATAATTACCCTTATTTAAGTGCCTTGGTGCGATGGCACTAATTAGGGGGTCAAAATAAATGGCTTGCAGCGAAAAACCCATTACAATCACCCACAAAAAAACTGATTCAAATAAATCTTTACAAGTAAAAAAAAAGACCCTTTGACGAAGGCTTGAGGAGTGAGCACAGACCTCCTCACCCTGCCATTTCATTACTTGCCATCAGCACTAATTGCTCTATTTAGAGTCGTCACCATCTAATATCCCAGCATTGTGCTGAGCGGCCAGTTCATTCACATCGAGAGGCATCTTTATGGGCCAGCCCTGGAGCACAGTAAGAACACTAAAGAATAAATGTCACTTTGCTGAGGCGTTCAACACTCTTTTACACATTTTTGACAGCAGGCAAAAGTATGTTAACAGCTTTACAATTGTATTTATTTTCCTTTTGGTGCAGTCTGTTTTACTCCAATTTTATCACTCATTATCACTTTGTGTTATTTTTCTTTTTTGTAGGTAATCATGTTTTGCTAGCAAGTACAGGAATTTCCCCTGCTCCTAAAAGCAGATGCCTTGCACAACTAAGCTGGCTTTTTGTAACTTTGGTGCACGTAATGTACAAATGCACATAAATGTACATAAACGTATAGACTGCATCCATTTCCAGGCCAATATGGATATAGGACCCAAATATAACTGCCATATTTACCAACAGTTTGCCCTAATTTAACTATTTACAGAATAAAATAGCCTTTTTATATCAATGTTTCTCTATTATCTGATGTCTGAGTTAAAATCTGAGCATTCATATACATCAAGCTCTTTTTAGCCTCATACATGAGTCATTTTGATTTCCAAGAACACAAAATTTGTGCTTTAACAAAAGGCTACAGATTGGATGGAGGGTGAGGTAGTGTAAAAAACAAAAATAGGCTTGTATGTTGCTCTTGCTCACACCTGTACTGCAGGCCAACATCTGCTAAACTCGGCCGGCCCCAAGGATGACCAATTATACTTCCAAATATAGACCACAAGTAGCCAAGACAGTAAGTACACTGTGTTATGAGTTAAATATTTGGAATACTATTTCATAATTTTTGGTAAGTTAGGTGCTTGTCTAGTCAGTTTCATGAAAGAAATATAGGGATTTGAAACTCCAAATTATTTCATGACATCCAACTTTCGTTATAAGAGGGAAGACAGCCATGACCATGCACATATTGGGCCTGGTGTACCTATCATATAGATATCATGTAAAGTGCATATACATTGCCTAGCCAAAAAGAAAGTCCCCAAGCCTGTAAGGGTAGTATTATATTCTGGGGTTGCTTAATTTAGTCAGATCTAGGTTCAGCAACATTATGTGGCCAAGAAAGAACAAAAGAGATCAGCTGATGATTTTATGTATATATACCAGTATGTACTGAATGACCAGGTTTTTCCATCAATGGGCCTGATTTATTAAAGCTTTCCAAGACCGGAGAGGATACATTTCCATCAGTAAAGCTGGGTCATCCAGCAAACCTAATGACTTTAATACATAATGACTTTTAAGAAATCCAGTCCAGGTTTGCAGAATCACCTAGCTTCATTGATAAAAGTGTATCCTCTCCAGCCTTAGAGAGCTTTAATAATTTGGGCCCATTGCTTCCATGGTAAATGTACTTTAAAGTCTCATATAACTCAATAAGTGAACAGCCAACCTTTTAATTATTCTAACCCTAAATAAAAAGTGTGTTTATGAGATACTAGCGAGATTTGATCACATTAGCAGCACAATCCTGCATGTTTTACTTACACTTTGGGTTACACTTATACTTTTAAAGATTACAATAGATGTCTGTTGTTTCTGTTGCCACTAAAAATAAAGAACTATGATGAGCAACTTGTAAAGTGCTTAATTACAACTAGAAAATATCCATATTATATAAAAAAATCCATAATAAAATAGAGATGGCCATAAAGGCAGCAATGGGTACCTACACACTCATTGTTGCACACATTTATGCATTTCTCATAAAAAGGGACCCTTTGGAGGTCAGATCAGTGAGTATAGTCTGGCAGCCACTTTATGCCAATGGACAGCTTTAAAGGGAAACCAGATAAGACATTACAAAGTCTGCATAGGTTGGCTGTTTTTAAGCTAAGCTAGATATATTTATTTATTTTACATTGTCAGATCAGAGACAGTACGCAAATAAGGAATGGGCAATAGATAAGTGGACTCTGCTTGTAAAAATGTTTGCTGAACACACACATCTGACACAAGGGAAGAGCAACAGGAAATTAAAACCTTCTGAAATCTCAGTTTATCACATTTACAGTGCTGCTTGTGATACATGGCTTGCTGATGCTTTCACAGAACAGATGCTGAAATAATAAAACAACTGCTGGGCAAAAGAACATTAAAGTACAAATAATTTCTGACAATTCTAAAATGTATTGGTTTGGGCGGAGAATTGATTTTGATAAATTCGCTTTAACTGAACTATGCAAAAAGCAATGTTTATTCTACCAAATTCATGTGGGGCATTCATGTAACACGAAGCAGTGACAGTCTAAAATGGGTAAAATCAATTTACACCATGTATAAAGGAACCCAAAACCAATTAATTATTCTGGACAAAATCTGCAAAGTAGCTGCCCACAAAATTGGCCACAAGCATGCAGAAAGAAAGCTTATCATCTAGGTTGAATATTTTCAGCTGTCTAGAATTTTTTATAAAGGAAGGCTAGCCCTGGAGAGTCTAGCTTTTTCATAGGAAAGGACCATTTTATGTGTGGGTTCAGAAACAACCCAGGGGTGGGCCCCAGTAAAGACCTTTAATTCCTCCAAAAACTAATAAGAATACTAATACCAAATAATACTAAATAGCAGAACGTAGATTTTACTATTCGATATATAGATTTACATGCCACACCTGCTTCATCTACAAGCAAAAACTACAAGCAATAACCACATTACTCTTAATTGTGAAAAGAAGTGCTGGGATGCTTGTATGCTCATGCAACTGAGGAATTTAGAGATTGGAACCCATGGACTAGGGGCAGTTTGCACAGGGCAAGAATAATCCCTAAATCTGGTGGACCCCCCTCCAATAAAGGGTCAATCCTACTCTTATTTACAGTAACATACACATTTAGGTGACAAGTAAGTAAGTAATTGTATTGATCTCTCACCTGGAATAAGGAATCAAACAAAGTGGGACAGTCTGAGAATATTTCTAGTTTCCACTATATTGGTAAAAGGATCTCACCATGGGCCACCTTACTAGGGTACCTGGCACCAGCAACACTAAGGGTGTAGTTAGAACTTTTACAGTGGGCACCATCACAGTACAATTGGCCTCAATGGTAGCAATCAACAGGCAAATGATGGGTACAAAACACAAGGGATACATTGAATGTGGGACAAAAGGTTCGTTTACTACATTGGAAATGTTTAATTTTGCTTCCCAGGTGAAAAATCAAAGACCAGATCCTTACCTTATCATCACTTGTGATGGTGAACTGAATTATTTGTATACATAGATTGGACTATGAATGGTAACCCATAATCTTGGTTATTTGATTGGACAAAATATTGATTGCATTATCAAAACAATACATATTCATAGCTGTTTTTGTTTTATTAGTTTAACTGATTCAATAATTTTTATGTTCTCATTCAGGAAACCTTTGTAATACCTACTATGATTAAACAGGATTTATATAGCACCAAATTGCTGTACATTAAATAGGGACCATGTCAACGTGTTCCATATTCTTTAATGGATTTGCTGGTTTCATTTTATTTATTGTTAATAAAATTACTTCTTCTTTAATAAAATTAACCAATCACAATAGTTAACAGATCAGAAAAAATAGACTCGGATTAAAGTTAAATTAGGCTACATACACACTTGCAATAGTTCTCGGCCGATATCGGATGAGAATTTGAAGTGTGTACAGCGCGCGTCATTCATCATCCGAACGACCGTCCTGGCAGATCCATGGACGATGATCGACGAATGATCGTAATGCAAGTGGAGGAGAAAGCGCACAGTGGGGTGCCGCTCTGTCACTCCTCCCCCTCCTCTCTGCATAGAGCAGAACAGTGCTGTATGTACAGCATCGTTCATGCATTGCGGAAAGTGCTTAGTTGTTAGAAAGGATCGTGAAAGATCCTTTCCAACGACTATAATTGCAATTGTGTATGTGGCTTTACTTTACTTTGTGTGTATAATCAATGAACTAATAGAAAATTATCTGGGGGGGAGGATTTTTTGCCTCCTAATATTTCAGGGATGTACCCAGGGAAGATTGATTTCTTTAGCATGTGTGCATGTTATAAACAAGTTTAGGCATTTCTTGTCATACCCAATACAAATGTTAACAGGTAACCAGGATAAAAGGAACAAGAGAGATCTCCAAAATGCAAACACTTTCAACCTCATGTTTCACTAGTTTTGCTTTGACAATCTGGTAAAATATGAAGAATGTTCTGTGGATAGATTAGGTGAAAAGGAAACCTTCTGACATACATGAAAAATGATGTTTGATGAAAACAAATCAGTGTTTCAAGCAATATCTTAGGGAAAACCGATGATATTACTATTGATGGGGCTCCCCACCAGCTGGCCATCATGTGTGAATAATAACAAACAAACACTTGACGTGTCTCATTTTTGCTGCAAAGGGGCATGTCATGGATTCTAAAGGGATGCTTTAGACAATTTTTGTAACAAATATTGAAGACATAAATGTCATAACCTACAAAAGATTCCATGTTAATGTTAAAAGTGAATGGTACATAGACAGTCGTTATCTCAGGTACATGTAGAACATTACCCAAGACAAACAACCCTGCTGGATGCTTTTCCCTGGAGAAATGGCATTTGGTAAACCCATGAACACAAATTTTGTTGTATTGCATCAGTCGTTGGATATGTTAGCCGAATTGGTCTACTTCATTTTAGACATTTTCCCCTGGTGATTTTGCCAGCAGCACATCTCCCATTATGCGGTTACAAAGCTAATCTACTGTATTTTTTCTATGGAGATGCAGCATTTTCGCCCTAGGACAGGAGGTATATGGGGTTACAGAACAGCTTCTCATCTCATGTCAGTAACATAAAGGAAGGTGTTCTGCAGAACTAAACCGATTCTTGATAACACTGTTGGAAAAAAACATAGCATGCACAAACATGGGACAGCATTGGATTTCTGAAAAAATCAACAGATCTTATTTTTGCATTTATCAAACCGATATCAAAAGAAAAATAGACCAAAAGGAGCAAAGAAATTCTTCATTAGGATTTGCATATACTTTAAATCACCTTTTTTCTCAAATAGAGATCCTCCAAATGTTACTATAGGGGTTCCTGGGACATTATACAACTAGATCGGCTACGTACACTGCCTACCAATGCAAAAGGGAAATTTTACACTGACCATTTATGCATTGTTGCTGAAATTCTGGCCTACGGATTGAGCAATGCATAAGTATTTATTACCATGTGCACTACTATATTTAAACTAGAAATCCCATGATGAAGTGTGCAGGCGTTTCACAAAGAACAATGCATGCCTGATCCATCTCAATATTTATGTTGGTACCTGGTAACCTACAAAAGAAAATAGCAAAGGACCAGCCTAAGTCTGATCTGATCTGCACCACATACATAAGATCATACATTGAATGAATAGCAAAGACCTGCTGTGAATCATCTAAACTGTGGATGGGGCTGTGTTGTCTGGCCTGTCATATTGAACCTGCTGGTGTGTTTTTGGAGGTTTCTATGGACCAGAATGTACCCTGAGTTGTGCAAGTGTATTTGTTGGGGGCCAGGTGAACTACATCCCACGTACATGCACAGAAGTTAAGTCAGCCATAGCCAGCCAATCAAGATGTCCACTTTGAAGAAGACCAGACAAAGATATCAATGCCAACATAAGCTCACGTTATCTAATCTAAAAACATCAGCAACTGACCTAGACAATCTCACATACGCAATTGCTATTTTCTAGACATAGATCTTTTTAGACTTCCAAAAAAGATTTAAATAATAAAAACATAATACATTTTTATTGGATTTATTTTTATTTTCACAATTCTTAGAGTTTACTGGTTAACTGAAGATAAATTTAAGTTCACTAAACTCACCACTTAATGTCTCAACACAAAACAGACCTAATTGTGGTCTGTTGGTTGCGGATGATTTTTCCTACTGATCTGCTTGTCCCATCATTCAGGACAGGCAGAACCTAGGATTACCTGCTGTTGTTTTTCTCTTCATATTTTATTGTTAATAACCTCCTCCTTAATTCTAAAGATGAAGATCCTGAAGATGCAGACTTGTTCTGTGAAACATGTCAAAAGAGTATTGGTTAATCAATTTATAAGACGTGTATAGCAAAAAGAACAACCACCATTAAATGATGACTATATTGATTACACTTTAAATCAGCTTTTCCAAACTTGAGTACCTCCAAATGTTTCTAGGGGTTCCTGGAGCATTAAACTAAAAGATTGTCCACCTACACTGCCTACCAATGCAAAGGGAAAATTTTACACTGACTATTTATGCATCCTCAATTCTAATTCCTGAGGAAGCAGACTAGTTCTGTGAAACGTGTCAAAAACATTCAGAGTACTGATTTATCATTTCAGAGACCCTTATTCCAACAAAAAAACAACCACTGTTTTATAATGACTATATTGCGGTCTAATATAACTATTTGATAGATATTTTGATTTTGTTACTCCATGATATGTGGTTATGATGTAATTTAAACAATTAGAATACATATATATCATGATAATGGAATTTTAATCTAATACAAAATTGTTATGTTTTTATTATATATCAAGTCTCAATATTGAAAGTACTTTATCTTGTATTTAAAGATTAAGGAATGTGGTAACAGTGATTGGTGTAACTCCCACTGGACTTAATTTTAATAATTACTATTTGATTGGTTTGATAAACCCTGCAACCACCTATAGACATAATAATAAGCAAATAATAAGCATTCCCATGTGATTTTCTCTCTTTGGTATGTTCTATTGATATTACCAGTTGACAAAAAGAGGATAAAAGAGAATAAAATAATTAAAAGAACTATATCAAATTTTTGATCAATTGTGTTTTGTGTTTAATGTATTGAGGATTTTCTATAGTACATAGGTAGCATAAGGCATGTCACCCATTCATCCCATGTCGGTGTGTACCTTTAGCTATATCATGCACAATACAAAGCTGTGTGTGGGCAAAATTGTGCATCCTGCAGACCTCATGGCAGTCAATAAGAACCTCACATGCAGATCTGCCAACACAAAATGCTTCAGGGGATATAAACCTTCTTGAGTAAATTACCATTACTATAATCCTCCTGCTCACCTTTAGTGCTACTGTATTGTGACCTCTAATTGTCAGGCTCCAGGAAGCCGGAGTTCCCCTGCCCCCTTTTTATAATAGTATACAATCTGAGCGATACTTGAAAGTCAGGGTCATTTAGGTGAAAGGAAACAAGCACAGGGAAGGTCTCAAATATGCCTCTTTTTTCTTTTTCTTCTTCATGGATCAAGTTAAACAGGAAACTTTACCCAATAAAGTTAAAAGCAGGGTAAACACAGGCTGTTAAGCTTATCCTAGACATTACAGGGTGGTTGAACATGCATGCTCAGTCTTATCATTGTACGTTTTTTTTTTCTTTTTAACATATAGTGATGCACACAGGCATCCTCAGACCACTAGAATGTGTGTGCTCAAGGTTTAGTTCAGAATGACTCTTTCAATTCTTAGCTTTTAAATAAGGATGTGTTGGTACACATATAAGAAGCTGGAGGGTGCCACGGTTGAAGGTGGTCAGAAAAACACCGCACATTGTACCTGATTTAATAAGGCTCTTCAAGACTGGGGAAGATAGACTATCATGGGTGCATTTGGGTGATCAAGTGGACCTGAAGTGTATTTCCTAAAATAATTTGCCAATATTTGGCAAATGTTTTCAATCCTGGACCAAATCCATTTCCAGGTTTGCTGGACAACCGGCATTTACCCGTTTTGGTGAGCTCCAATAAATCAGGCCCAGAATCTGGCAGTTATGGAGTATTTTGCATGTATTTTGCATGCATGTCAAACCGTCTGGTTTAGCTGCCTACCAAAGACTATCAATTACACCAAAACCAGTACAAAACACTACATACAAATAATGTAAAACCTCTGCATGTAGTTTGCAGTCATTCATATAAACTATCAGTGTAAACTAAGCCAATAGTCAATATAGGGGAGTGCATGGCTTACAATAGTTGGGGTTATACAATTATTGGAAACATTTTTTTTGGTGTTTCTACATTGATAAAGCATGTTACATGGTGTTCTGTACGTTCCGCTCCCCCCCGGCATACGGTCTCCACTGTGGATCTATTACATGCCGGTCAGGTCCCTGATATGTCTGTTTAATGAGAACCTGAACTCTTTAAGCTGTGCCCAATAAAAATAACTTAAAAAATAAAAACTTCTTGCAATTCAACTTTTTCCAATTTCCCTTGCCATGCTTTGTTATAATATGATCAGGGAATAGCTAAATCATGTCAGATCTACCACTCTGAGTCTTTGGTACTCCTTGCTATTTCCTATTACCTTGATTGTTTGCTCATTTTTTTTTCAATAAGAAGTGCCAATGTTTTTTTTTTTGTTTTAAGGACACAGTGTTAAAAGGTTAGAACCTCTGTCACAATGTCACTAGGGAAATTGACCCCTTTATTTGTTTGGTTGACCATGGTCACAAAAAGAGTAAGTGATGGGAAATCCAAAAGTTTGAGTTGTCTACAAAACAGAAATAAAGGGTCGTGCTGAATCGGGACACTTGTTTTTGTGACCTCTGTCTAAGAGATGATTTCCTGCTTACTTTAAAGGGTTCCTCCTCACTTCCTGTTGTGTTTCAGAGACAGGGAGAAAAGGTAAATATCCCCCAGAGAAAAGTGATGAATGGACTAAAAAAAGTTTTTGTTTTAGCTTTACTTTAGTTTTATTGCACCTTTTTTTCAGCTAGGTATGTAAAAAGCATTTTGTGTCTTTACTAAAACCCTAATGACTACCATCATGTCAGACTGCTGGAGGTTCGGAATGGCAGATTCAGTGCTAAGAGATGCTACAGTCATATTCATTTTAATGCAGCTCAAAAGGAAGTTCATTCTTTGCTCTGGACCAGTGAGTAGCTGTTTGGTTCAGCAAATTTTTAATACCCTCTTACTAGCATTCCAGATACATGCCAAGTACTCCTCTATTAAATTGCATAGGGATGACTCAATAATCATATTCGTCAGGTGACACTTGAAGAGCTTTCGGTCTTCAGATGCAGCCCTTTCTTTGTTCTTATGGGATGAATGGGAACTCCCCTCTCTAATTTACCTGCTGCTTCACAGATAATATCACATTCCAGTTCCAGCAATTTTCATTGAGTTGCACTCAGTTCAGGCCAGTCTAAAATTACAACATACAAATATTTAGGCTCTGCTGTAAAGAGTAACACAAACCTAGACTACAAGGCAGGACCACTCCCAAGTAGGAAACCCAGGCTGGTCATAATCACCATTCATGAGCCTTCCGGTATTGTTTCCAGCCTGGGGTGAGGTGACAGAAGGAGGGATGGTGTCATGGTACTAGAAGACGTCTCATGATTGGAAGGAGCAAAGGGAGAGATTATAATAAAGGAAATATTCTGTGGGGGATACATTGTGTGCAAAGCAGCACATGGCTGATGACAGAGATGCTTACACCCACCTTAACCACAAAACAAGCCTGCCCATATTACTGGAAGCAATGAAAAGATTTAATCTCATATGCAAAAGGCATATTGATACAAAAACACGCACAAAAACATACTTTTCATTTTTTAGCTATATATATGTAAGATCTTTACAGTAAAAGGTATGCCCTAAGGAATGATTTGTGGGTTTTTCCAGGAGAAGAGGAGAGAATATTCAACATTTTTTGTGTTGTGGTTCCCAAAACAATGGCCACATCTTTCATCTTGCATTCCATTAACAATACTACGTCCCCTGGGCTTACAAATCCCTTGGAAGTGTCTGCTCTGTTGATGACCTTAGTTCTTCATTAGCTTTATAACATGCTTGAGGCTGCATGCAGCAGATAGTGTAAGGACAATAATGCAGCATCACTACATACCGGAGGCTGATTTAATAAAGCTCTCCAAGGCTGGGGAGAATACAATTTCACCAGTGAGCCAAGGGTGATCCAACAAACCTGGAATAGATTTATTAAAGCCATTTGATATTTGTTAGCAAATGTTTTCAATCCTAGACCAGATCCATTCCAGGTTTGCTGGATCACCCAGCTTCACTGGTGAAAGTGTATCCTCTCCAGCCCTGAAGAGCTTTAATAAATCAGGGCCACAACATGCATAAGACATAGAAATATTTATATACATATAATTTAAATACCCCTTCAAATATAGGTATAAGCAGCAATGCATTAACAAAAAAAAAGTATAAAATATGGAGCGAACTGCATAGCTCAGCCTTAATTTTAGGGTTAGCTATATCACTTCAAATCTGAAAAAACATTGACATTGTTATAACAGTAAAAAAGTGAAATAGATTTACATTGTGTAATCCATTGGTGGTTGATTCCATCAAGTTCTTCAGAATAAAAATTATTAGAGAGAAGTTTTTACAAATATTAAACACAAAAACACACAGACCAGTGCATCATTGAAGATTTATTGCTATAACCCAATATATTGTGCACTTACAATGATTTTCGTGTGGTAACGCTCAAAGGTAGTCTAAAGTATTCTGTGTTAGGGGTCTTTATCAATGGCCAGCAGAGAAGCATAAAGATAGGATCAGTTGGATATACTGAAGTGTCAGTCTGGATTCCCATGGTGGTGGCAATGCTAGTGGTGTCCTGGAGAATAACGTTTTTGAACAGTTTCATATGTGGGTATTGTTTCGGATCAACAAGGCAGGTCGATATAATTGGTGACTTAGAGGACCTGCGTAGACTTTATACACCCAAGCGGATCCACTGGCAATTTTGTGCTGATTCAATCTATTGACCCATTGACCAAATGACCCATTGTTGTTGGAAGCCACAATGCACTGCATACATATATATAATAGTCTGCTATGATTTGATGTTATTGGCTCTAACATTGTAACATTATGGGTTCTGATGGGTAATATGTACATAACGTATGTACTCCTTTTGACATGTACACCAGCAAAAAGCAGTGCAGCCAGTGTGCAGTAACTAATCGAGATTTACCAACACATCTGATTATATCACAATACATTGAGAAGCAAAAAATCAGTTATTAACCGACAGCAATCAGTGGAAGATATACATTTTGATTGATTTTAAATGTAACTTTTTTATGAAGTCAGAAATTATTTGGAAGTAATACATTTGCCAGTATTTACCAGCTCTTAGTGCTGATGCTTTGATATGTCAGGCATTCTGTATGGGAAAGACAACAAAATCTGGAATTATAAACAGTTTATCAAAAAGGGTTCCCAGTTTAACAATTAGCAATAAGAAGTTGGCTGAACTTGGGAATTACACCTATGCCTGGATGAAATACTGAAACCCTGAGCAGGAAGGTTGTGTTTCCTGTGTGTATTAAAGGGATTCATTGTCAATTCTGCCTGGAATGTACAGGGATAGTTGGAACATCTTTGGTGTAAAGATTTAGGATGATCAATGTGTGTGTTAAAAACAAATACATAAATAAAATGATCATTGCCAGATTGCTGCTTCTACACGGCCAGAATATTGATAGTGATGATCAAATCTAGCCCTAGATGCCAATATAAACATCATTACAATTCATAGAGTGCAAAAAAAAAAGAGCAATATACATTATTCTATACATGTAAAACAACCGGAAAGCAAATTTTATTACTGATGGGATGTGGTATGCTGACAAAAATGCTAAATGCACCTTTTTTGATGCATTAGACAGTCCAGTTATATGAATGAGCTAACAATTGCAACAAGCATTAGCGCTCATACGAAAAGGCACCACGATGGTTATAGTGGGATCTAATTGGTGATATTTAATAGCAAATATATAGAGAACAAAGGTGAGACTGGTGGCCAGGTACTTCTTGCTCAGGTAGGTTAGAATATAATCGGACTGACATCTGTCTTTCTTCTGACATCATGCAGTATTTGTGAGGATTAGACAAAGATAAGAGGCCGGCTATTTTTATTAACATTAAATGGATTATCCCTTTGATAGCAGGATGTTTATGGCATTGCAATGCTCCCGGATTCTGGCACAGAATCCTTTGTCTTAAAGTGACGTTAGCACAAAATCAAATCGTTGAAGACGCCTTGCCAATGGTATGCACTAAATACCTGTTGCAGGAATATAAAAGAGACCGGTTCTGCAATCTCATTATTTGATAACTGCTTTTATGACTTCTTTGAAGGTGTACTAAACAGTACTAAATACAACTGAGAAACTCTCGTCTTTAATTGTGGGAACCTGGATTAGAGAGGGACAAAAAGTAGCCCTAGCATTTACAGCTGAACTCTATGCAGATCTAAAAGCACATATTATTACAGTTCTGCATTCATTGAGATAATTGTAAATGCATTTTATGGATTGCAACTAGTGCAAATACCTGATTTTGATTTGGTATCTGCCCCCTGCAATCCCCTTTACAACAGACTGAAAGAGGATAAGCCAAACTTATCACCAAGAAACATGCTGATAAGAGGAGAGAGCAAAGTAAGAAGTAAAATGATCTCATCTGGTTCTTGCTGCTCCTTATCTGTACCATCCATCCAGAGATAATCCCTTTATGTATTTTATGTTTATTTTCAGGTATTTGTTGCAGTTTTGAGGACTTTTATATTTTATAAGTATCTCATTGTGTAAAACCTTATCAATGTGTATATCATGGGTACAAGGGGCAAGGAACAATATAATTCTAGTTATACATTTAGTGCTTTGGTTAGTCCAGCTGTAGAAGTACCAAACATTACCATTTCATTGCTCTTGCTGCAAGTCTATGCTGACTTACTGAAAATAATGGATACCTATATACTTTAACCTATATCTGATTTGATATAGGTAGTAGTAGTTCGTAAAGCCCAGCTCAAGTCAAATAAATATTCAATCAAACAAAAAAACTTTCAACCTTCAATCCCTTTAGCAGTTGTGATGTCAGTATGTATTCAAATAGACTATAAAGTCCAGAGTTTGAACACCCCACTCAATGGGCCGGATTTCCTAAAGCTCTCCAAGACTGGGGAAGTTAAACCATCATGGGTGTTTTAGCAATTCAGGAGTCCAGGATTAAAGACATTTGACAACTAATATCTAATCATTTTTAAGAAATATATTCCAGGTTCTCACATGATAGCCTATCTTATTCAGTCTTGGAGAGCTTTGATAAATCAGGCCCAATGGACCTGATCAGTACCCAATGAGGGCAAAGAATCACATACTTACCTTTCAAGTCCTTATTATTCTATTCAAATGTTGGGAGGGAAGAGAGTAAAGCTACGTACACACGTCAGATTTTTATCGCCCGATAATCGGCATCGGCCAATTATCGGGCGAAAATCTGCCGTGTGTACAGTCGGTGTCGTCCATCGTCCGGACGACCGACCTGCCGGATCCACGGACGATGGACGACAGCCGATCCTAATGAAAGGGAAGGGGAGAGCGCGCAGCAGGGTGCCGCTCCGTCGCTCTCCCCCTCCCCTCTCCATAGAGCATGAACGGTGCTGTATGTACAGCACCGTTCATGCATCGTGCACTCCCTTGTCGTTGGAAAGGATCGTGAAAGATCCTTTCCAACGACAAAAATTGGCAGTGTGTACGCAGCTTAAGTCTCTGGTTAGCTCAAGTCAATGAACTAGCTTAAGTCATGAACTAACACAGGACACCATACATCAATGAGACAGGTTTGGGTGTATGAGCAGCCAGTTGTCCATGGGAGTACCATGGGACTGGATGGGTTGCACGGGAGGAAGTGGATTTAGCCACAGGATGTACAAGCTATTTCTTTTTGTTTCCAGTAGCCAAGAGAAGTTACCAGAGATCCAAGAAAAGGTTAGTACATGAATCTGGCAAAAGGTACAATCTATGTGCATCGGTTGCTTTGTCTGTAATGGAGAACGTTCAGGTTCACCTTAAGGCACCGTCAAACATAGCGTGGTCATCACCCTATTTAGTTGTACTTCTTTAGCTAGAACAATGGCTGCTATATGTGAAGATACCACAAGAAAAACGTCCTAAATGAATAGGAAACAAGATCATTTTACCTTTTTTCATAGATAAGGCTTATATGTTCATTGAGTAGTTGTTT
Source organism: Pyxicephalus adspersus (assembly GCF_032062135.1). NCBI lineage: Eukaryota > Metazoa > Chordata > Amphibia > Anura > Pyxicephalidae > Pyxicephalus > Pyxicephalus adspersus. The sequence continues at coordinate 130,301,456 of NC_092861.1, forward strand.
GAAGAAACAATAATGGTTCTGAGGTTGGATTATGCCCACATCTGACCAACGTCTACTGTCTATGGCTAGATTAACTTTATGACAGTATGTCACAAATGTTCCTGTTTATGGATCTGGTTTCAGAGCAGACAAAGACGATAAACCCTAAAAAAACCCTTTAACTGAGATAACACATTTTAAGTATAATGCTCTTTTAAACATACTGTTCCTATTAGAGAGTCTAGTGTCTTTTGCAACAGGATCAAAAGAAAATGATCTATGGACAGCAAACCCCTCTGGCACTAGAGATGAAAAGGTTAATTTTGAGCTTGCTAGTGTTTCAACAAGGAACCGGGCAGTTAAAATTTCAATCATAGCCAAGTAATCTAATGTACACTGACACCAAATAATAGCTTAGGGATACCTGCAACTATTCAATTGCCCTTGAGAATGTTTAAAACATGTGAAACAAGGATAAGAGCCATGTATATACCATTTACCTGACAAAATATACAAAATGTTTGAGGACCAGTACACCTAAAATATAATGATGAATTTACTATACTGTGATATCAATCAATAATATGAAGTAGCTGAATGAAGGTTCTGTCCATACATACTGCATAAGATATATGTAGTTATCGAGTTAAAAAAAAGAGTGGGAAAAAGTTATGGCCAAATGACCAGGTTCATAGTGGAAACATAAAAATGCTCTGATCCATAAGGGCTTTGAAAATGTGAGAAAATTGGCAGAAAATTGAAAAGGTGCTAATAAAAATAAAGAAATAGAGTGCACAGCAAAACGCAGCTTTCTTACAGATAATGCATCATGTATGCATGAATGTTGGACCATTTACTTAATAAAAGTTTTCCTATAAGATTACATGAACATATAACATCTTTTACACATATTGTTTACTTGTCATGATCCAGTTGCATAGATATCCCAAAGACTAACACTGCTGCTGAGTGCTGCAATCCTGAATGCGATCCAAAAGACTCTAGCTAAAGTTAGCCATATAGTATGAAATGTTTTAAATTAATTAGTATGGTTGCTTTAGTTACATTAAATTTGTGTAGTTTCTGGTCTGAAGATATGACACTTGAAGTCTCACTTTGATATTAGGTTTTTTCTAGTATCTTCCAACATCATTTTGTACCTCCAAGGGTGTTAGTTAGGAACCGTTTCTGCACAGCAAGCCAGCTGAGTGTAGGACAATGTCCAAGCCCAGAGTCAATATTTCTAAAGTATCTTTACTTCATATAAATTTCCAACACATAGCCTGAAATTCCAAATGTTAAGTTATGTTGTTCTTGGACAGTCAATGAACCTGATCCTAAAAGTAAGTTTTATATATTCAAACCTGTGACCTCCAAAGCAGCCTCAGAGGCCTAGAGTTCAGCTGTACATTTCTGTTCCACATACAAATTTTTTTACTTTACTTTTCTTTCTCTGTCTGTCTCTGTCTACATATATGTATATATATATATATATATATATATATATATATATATATGTATTCTATTCTAGGTAAAACAAAAAAAACAAAAAGAAAAAAAATCAAGTATGGAAATATGGAACATGGCTCTTGTGTTTTGCCTTAAAAGCCTTCACAGTTCTTGTCCCACTTACCTTACTGACCTGATAGAAAAATATTGCCCTGGCCTACTCCTCCAAAGACCTACTAATGACTTCCTCACTCATAACCTCATCACACGCACGGCTTCAAGACTTTTGCAGAGCTGCCCTGACTCTCTGGAATGGTCTTCTTGCTCCTACTTTCTGCTCCTTTAAAAGAGCACCTAAAACCATTTTTTCCCAAACATGCCTACCCGTCTTCTCCTGTCTCTTAAAACCCTGACTACTTTCCATTACTACATATCTCCTCCCCCCCCCCTATTGTGTGATACTTCCCCCACCTCTTAGACTGTAAGCACTTCAGGACAGGGCCCTCCTGTGTCACTGTATTCGTCTGTCATTTGCAACCCCTAGTTAATGTACAGTGCTGTGTAATAAGTTGGCACTATATAAATCCTGTTTATTATTATTATCATTATTATTATTATTATTATTATTATTAATAATAATAATAATAATAATAAAATAATAATAATAATAACCCCATAACACAAGTATTACTTGTCAAGAAAGGTGTGAAAATCTGATCAGAATATTTTTATTGACCAACTGCTTAACCCAATTATTATTAGTCAAGATAGGTCAAGAAAAGTGTGAGAAACTGGAATACAAGTGGAATACAAAGAGTTCATAAACCATAAACTATGACAGTACCATGTACACAAGGTTCATCCATTGGTCAGATGAGGGGTGGGGATGACGCAGAGGAAAAAATATGCTTGACCAGAAGATGTGGTCACATACTTCCCACTACAGCCACTATGGTAAGAAGGACGCTGATGGAAGGACTGGTTGCATAAAACAAAATAAAACATTTCACAGAGAGTCAGCAGCCATCGTAATGGCTAGAAAAAAAAAATTCTGTTATTGAAGGTACTTCTCTTTTTTATTAGTCCTCTGAAGGGACTGTCATGTGCTCTGGTTGGAAGTGTTCTGTTCATTTTTCTCACAACATAAACTGTCTAACCTGCTTTTAGCAATAAATGACAGATATTCTGTTGACATGGAAATTATTCCATCTCAGCAGTCAAAATGTGACACATACCAAGTAAACAAAACATGATATACAGCTAAGCCCGCTGAGTATGGGTGACTTGCTGTAGTGAAGTGAAAGGACTGCTTTAGAGTAAAATGCCACAAATAGAAAAGGTGCATTAGCCATATACATGATAGTCCGGATGCCTCTCACCAGAGCTATTGGACTGGATCTGGTTCAGAACTGAAAAGATTTGCAAAGTAATACTTAATGATTTTTTAAGAAATCCATTGGAGATAAGCAAAAAGATCCTTGGTGTCAGTTAAAGCTACAAAATGCTCATTGTTTAAGGAACCCCTAGCAACCTCTGGTTGAAAAACTATGTGAAATTCTAGCAGTACTTTGTATTGAGTAAGATGTGACACTGACCCACAACCCCTTGCCGATTAGCTAAGTAGAGGAAGTAGAGTCCATACAGTCCATACAGCCTTGATTAGGTTTAGATGTTTTTAGCTTTGCTTATGGCATAGTAATAAAATGATGTGGCACCTTACAGTGCCTGGTGTCCAATATCAGCTTTAGTTTTTATTTTATATTATGTAAAGTACCTTGTTGCAGGATGTCAGCTCTAACCTGCCCGTGTCTCTGGGGATTTCATTCTAGGTGCTCCTATTTCTCTTAACAATCCAAAAACAAAGTAATAGGTTAGGTGGCCTCTGTCCAAGTTGGCATGTGAACTTTACTGATTACAAACATCATGTACCTAAAGTACTAATTCTCAGGATAATTTAAAAAGAATGCAATCTAATTAAAAATAAAAAAGGCTTTAAAATAAAGAGCAGTAGAAACCACAAAATGCAACCAATGAATATTTTTATCTGCTTGCCATGCAATAGGTGGACAGCTAATATGCAAACCTTGTTCACTGCTTCAAAGGTAAAATGTGTTCAATATCAACATAAAGTTTTTAGATAATGTCTTTTTTTTGTATCTCATGCTTCTTGTATTTCTCTATGTACTCCAGGCGGGATGTGACTGGTGGAAGGGGCTTACATGGTGCCACAATATCTGCTGCAAGGCGTTGTTGGGTGGTTGGGGGGACAGTGACAGTGGGAATGGATGTTCCTAAGCATTTGCATGGAGGCTGCCCTAGGTAACACTCACATGTGAAATAAAATAAAGAGTAGGTCAAAAACAGTATGCTAGAAATGGCTGCTTCATATAACTTGCTGCTGTTTCTAATGCACATTGCAAGAATGTGTTTCGTCATTTTTGTTCCCTTTCACTGTCTGTCCAGTAAACACAACAGAAAGTTAGAGAAAGTTTTTCCAAAGGAAGGGGGGAAATGACCTTATAGACTGCTATCACCAAGACAAGTGTCACTCAATCACGGTGACAGTAGACACCAGGATAAATAATAAGTGTAAATATCCATACTGTGACACAAACCTTAACAAACACCTGACAGAAGTCCCCATGTCACTCCATCAAAAGAAAAAGGCAATCTCTGCTTCGATCACTGACACTGGTTCACAAAGAAACTGACACTTGGTATGTCAATATACAGAGTCCCCTGCAGCTTTCTATGATTCAGAGAAAAAAATCTTGAGTATAACTTTTTTTTTAGGTCAAATAAAACTAACTAATTAGGGGTTCTCTGCGAACCCCCAATTATCTAGGTTCATTGGGGAAAAAAGCTTTTAACACTGGCATCCAACCACAATCATAGACAGCTTAATCATTGCAGTCATAAAACTGGTTCTACCAAGTGGCCATGGCTCCAGAACTATGCAGGAATCGTGAAATAGAAGATCATTCAATGAAAGTTTGGGGAACCCCTGGAAACCTCTGGAGGAACCCTAGTTGAGAGAGGCTGAGCTATAAGTTAAGAAAACATTAGGTAGAGACTAAGCCATACCATATTTTTATTTTCTTTTTTGTGAAGCCCCTACTACGGTCCAACCAGACTCGGGTGGTGTCTGGGGGGGGCTTCTATGAAACTTGGTTGGTGCTCTTTCAGGTCTTGCAGGGTTAGTTCTGACAGGCCCAAAACTACTCTATTCACAAAAGTAAAAGCGACGTATCCCATAGGAGAGAAAGAGAAGATGAAATCAGTGTATCTCCCTAAGTCTGCTGTCTTTAGAATATACACAAAATTGCGTACACCCAGCCTATTGTACATCCTCGGCACTCCTCTGAATGACCTTCCGTGTACATGCGTGGGAGTTACGTCTTTCCTGATCAGTTTCTCAAGATGGCCAAAGTTTCTGAACCCAGAAAAAGAATGTGTGAGGATGTTGGCAGTGTGGGAGCGAGAGGTGGTGAGTTTAGTTCCACTTTAGTTCCACTGCCATAAAAGAACCGTGCACACATTTGTTGGATGACAGCTCTCCCGCTGTGCATTGTGATGTTACCCGTGCTTTGCTTTGTCACTACAGGACACTATAGTCATGTTGCAGCTGGCAGGTGAAACCACAGTCCCCAGCAGGGGACACGCCATTCAACATATCCAGAAGTGTGGGATAATATCAGACTTGACATATCGCCTGCCAGAGAGGTGAATAAATAACATCTTTTATGAGTCTATTTTGCCTCTAGTTTTTTATACTAGTAACAGGGTCTCTTTAAAAAAAACAAGTGTGCTGCTTTCCCAACCTGTTAGATTGTAAGCTCTTCGGGACAGGGTCCTCTCCTCCTCCTGTGTCATTGTCTGTATTTGTCTGTCATTTGCAACCCCTATTAAATGTATAGCACTGGGTAATATGTTGGCGCTATATAAATACTGTTTAATATTATTAATAATATATAACTCATCAGTGTTCTGTTTCCGCTGAATGTCCACTCACAGGCTAGCAAAAAAAAAACATTGAACTGAAGCCAAATTGTGCGAAACCCATACCTAGATTGACAGAAAAATTATAAAACAAATCTTATTTATGTATTTATGAGATATAGCCATTGCATCATTGTATATGAATACTAATTGCCTGGCTGTCCTTGCTAAGAATAGAAAATCAGAACCAGTCTACATACTACATCCAGTTAAAAGCTTTATAGCCACACAGCTAGCATTTTCAGAAGCAGAGGTCAGCAAAAAAAAAAAGGCCATGCAAACCCCGAAACGAGCATATAACAACGCGCCCTATTGCCTGCAGCATCTGACCCAGCATTCTGCTTTTCACATGACCCCCTGTACACTTCACACAGCGCATAGTGAGATAATTGCCCTTAGGATAAAGTATCAGTTCTGCAGCAATGGTGTCATAATGCCGAGCTGTGATACATTACACAATCGTCTCATGATGCTATTTTATTTAATTTAAAGAGATCCTTGCAATCAATAAAAAGCATTTGATGTACCATCCACTTGTTGGATATTTGATTTTTCTTGTTAAACTAAACCGATCACGACACATGATGTTTCGATTTCAGCATGATGTTTACCCAATCAACAGCTTGGATTTCTGTTCAACCACCATTATAAGGGGGGCCACTTTCCCACTGACCACTACTTTAAGGGAACGTCAACATATTTCCCAGGCTGTGTTCTTTCCTCATTATTATATTTATTTTATTATTCCCACAAAGCATAAGGGTCAGGTTATAAAACAATCTGCACTGCATGCCATTCTTAGATTGTAAGCTTTTTTGGCCAGGGTCCTCTGCTTCTCCTGTGTCAATAATTGTATCTGTTTTCTTTTCTTCATTTTCAGCATACTAACACACCATGCCCTGTCCATAGTTTTAGGAGGAACCTTATAATGATATAAATTGTTAATCTGTGATAATAAAGATCTGAGATAGTCTCCTGGCCATCAGCAATCCTGATTCTCCCTCCTCCTCCTCCAGCTGCCTCTCCCAGGCTTCATCTCCCATGGCACAAGTTTGCACTAGCTTGCAGAAATACATTGTGTTATTTCCCTGTCTTGTTGTGACTGGCACCTGGTTTGTCTGCTGCCAGTTAATCCCAACTTCCTACCTGTCTACCCTCACCTACACATCTCTTCCTAGCTGTCAGTCTTCCAGTTCTATCATTCTACAAGAAGGAGGAGGGAGGCTGTGCAAGGGAGGGGAAGCAAGATTGGAGGCTGGGTGTAACCTCCAAACCATCTGACCACCCTGATCCATGAATATTAACCAGGTCCATGCCTCCAGCTCCTCCTGCCTAGATGAAGCAATCAGTCAGTCTGCTAGCAGACAGGCTTTCAGGTCTTGCCTCTTATTGTTTGTCCTCATCGAACGCTTGCAGCTGATTTGCAAATAAAAAAAGACAGAGAAAAGGAGCAAAGGATCAATAATAAAATAAAGAGAGAGAGAAGGCGCTGCTAAAAAGAAAAGGAGGCATTGAGGATCGGCGTGCCATAGGAGTGTGTTGTCTTCCACTCGTGCATGCTGAAATCTGCGAGCTATATCAGAGCTGTGCAGAGCTCGCAGCGATCACTGGTGTGAGCAAGCACTGGGACAAGGGAGGCAATGCTTGCACGGAGGAGAGCCCTGATCACTGACATATCCTGCAGGCTTATCATTGCTTTACTATGCTTACGGGTAAAGGTATGTCTTGCATGGGATCCCCAGCACAATTCTTCTTTATATTGCACCTTTCCTAGCTTAAAAAGTTTTTGGTGAGCTTAGATGGTGATCATGCTTTGTTTGCACTTTATTACCTTCTTTTTTTTTTTTTTTTTTTGTACACTTTTATTTGCATCTTTTTATTTATTTTTTACACTTTTTATTTATTTTTACTTGCATCATTTTATTTATTTTTTTTACACTTTTTATTTTGCATATTTAACTATCAATATTTTTTTTATCCGATCTAACAGGTGTCTGTGGCTTCGGGGCAATTCGAGTTGGAAATCTTATCAATGCAGAATCCCAATGGAGAAGTGCTGAATGGGAATTGCTGCGATGGCAGCAGGAACCCCACCGACAGAAAGTGCACCAGGGATGAATGTGACACTTACTTTAAAGTTTGTCTAAAGGAGTACCAGTCCAGGGTGTCCGCAGGGGGGCCGTGCAGCTTCGGCTCCGGATCTACCCCAGTCCTTGGGGGCAATTCCTTCAGCCTGAAATACAGCAGGAACACAGACAAGAGTCGCATTGTGCTCCCTTTTAGTTTTGCCTGGCCGGTGAGTCACATGGGAATATTGCTGAAACTTTTTTTTAATATATATATTCATGTTTGAGTTACTTTTTAGTTTGCTATTGCAATAGTTCTGTAATAAGGTTGATGCCATGGTGCAGATTTTTTTTCTGGTGGCTAGGAAAAAAGTGCTGCAGGAATCCTGTGCTGATCTGCTGGGAAAATAAGGCTGTCAGTCATTCCATGGCTTCAGATGATTTTACTAGCTGCATGCTTGGATCAAGATATTGAAAGTTAGGAATGGCAGCTTCTATGTTTGCTCAGCACAGGTTCTCTTTTAGTTAGTAAGGAATCAGCTGTCTGTTTGATGGTGCTGCTGCTAGAAGGGGTTAATGCATTTCTTAATGAGTTGTACAAATGATGAGAAGGGAGAAACTGTAAGTGGTGGACTGTGATTTTCAAGTTTGGTTATGAGGACCTGGCAATGTATAGAGCTGCTGCACAGGGTTAACTAATTTTATGATAGACAATTTAAAATCAATACAAGTTGTAGAAAGTGGGAGCTCCATGAGTGTTGGAGAAGCGGATTGTGATCTCTGGGGATAGCCAAGTAGAATGGGAAAGCGTGCCTGACAAGGTTTGGTGATGTTGTTGCAAGGGGTTAATAATTTGTTAACTTGATGCAGTAATGGATATAAGTTGTAAAAGAAAGGTGAACTATGAGTGGTTGGGAAGTGGACTGTGATCACCAAACCTGGAAAAGTGTCTGGCAGTATTTCATGGTGTTTCTGCAAGAGCCTAATTCATTTACTATCTTCATATAGAAATAGATGCGAGTTGTATGAGGAGGGTGAACAATGAATGGTGGAGAAATGGACTGTGATGTCTAACAATGGCCAAGGAGATCGGGGGTGAAAAGTACCGGGCAATATTTAATAGTGGTGCTGGAAATGGTTAATTCACTTCCTATCTTGATGTAGAAATGGATACAAGTTGTAAAAGGAGGGAGAACCATGAGTGGTGAGGAAGTGGACTGTGATCTCCATGCCTGGCCAAGAAGATAGGGAGGAGTGCCTGGCAATATAGAACATGTGTACAATAATGGCACATTGTGTAAGCATGCTTGTGTGAAAAGTGTTTTTATTATTATTCTAAATGTATTAGAAGGTCAGGAGTTCGTTCTGTGGTGTCCAAGTAGAAGTGACGAGCTAGAAGTAGATTAATCTCCTTTAAACCTCTCCAGCGGCATCTGGCTGAGCTGAGTTGTCCAGTCCTCCCTCCTCTCCTGTGGTTTATGTTTGCTTACCTCCAGTTCCAGGAAGGATATTGCTATACTTGGGGGTCAGAGGATGACAGGTCAGCTTGGTCTAGCACCTAACCCTAATAGCAGGATTTTAATTGTCTTTAGAGAACCCCTTGTAAGATACATTTGTCAGCACTTTTTTTTGCATAGACTTAGACTGTGTGAAACAAGAATGATTGACAGCTATAGCTAACATGAAATCTGTAATGGCTCATTTGCGCTGCTTCCCTCTGCGAAGAACAAGTGGGCTTCCATGTGGTTTAAATTGGTAAGCTGAAGCCAGCCTGGGTGGTAATTGGCCTTCGGTAACCCAGGGGAGACTGTTATTGCTTGGGTAAGCTATCCATTTCTTTTGCATGCTTTTGGAGGCAGGCCTGGAATGAGTCCAGGAGGAACAGGGTTTAATATTGTATCCTCATACCTACCGTATCACCAAGCGCCCTCCCTGTTCCAGCGGTTGCCCTGCCCTTCCCCTCCAGCTGTGTCCTTCGCTCCCAGCCAGGTGTTGCAGGGTGGGTGTGCAAGTTCCATTAAATCAAGGAGTGCCACTTGGATTAATCATTGCTGTTTTGCTATGAAGACATTTTATACCCTGTGTAGCAGCGATTCCAGAATTCTTTGTCTTTTTTAAGGAGCAGTTTTATGGGTGAAAGAAACTGCTTACACAGGGATGTATTGGCTCTTGTAGCCTACTTGGTGTGTGTGAAGTTGTATTCATGTCCAGGGATACTGCTGTATTCAGTTAAGCTCATCAAACACAATACTTAGACCCTGACACCCTATATAAGCTTAAAAAAAAACTCCATTTTTGGAGCATTGTAATAAATTTTCAATTTTTTGCATGTTCAGCTGTCTAAACCTTGTAAAATCTCCAGAGAACATAATTAGATGACTACAGTTGATTTTAAGGAATTTAATATATAGGTCATCATTTCTGAAATATTAAAACAGGAACTGTCCCATTAAAAAAAAGAAAAGTTGGCAGCTACGTAAGCCCACACCATTACTTTGAAGGATGGGTATAAAGATCATTTGTATTTGAAGTTTGACTAAGCTTGGGAAAAGTTTACACTGAGATTATTCAGGTGGATCACTGCTGAGTATCACATGTGTTTGCACTTGACAAAATAATACTACTTGTCATGTACTCAGAATATGTTTTGGCTGTCGTGCAAACACTGCAAATTCTGTGTACTCTGATGCTGAAAACAAACTTTAACCCATAAACGTAATACATCGTTAAATTTATCTACAGTTGGCCCACTTGCTAAATAAAGTTGATGGTGGTGACATCCAAGTCCCTATCTCTGCATCTTAATTGCATTTTAAGTAGATCCTTAAAGTCAATTATTAATAGTTTAATTTATCTTCAATTATTATTAGTTTAATTTATCTACATACTAAAACATCATTTGCAAATGGTTTATAAAATACAAATAAGCAGTTCCAACCATTCCAATATAATTGCATTGTCTTCTCATGCTTTACCCCCACCCAGTCTCCAAATTAACTGGATATCTCGCCTGCTTGTGTGTGGGCATTCAATGCTTAACCTTGGGGGAGTTTAATTGGCTGAAAGGCCAGTTCTCTTTTGTCTTGTGGTGGTTTCTACTCTAAAGCTTCAACCTTGTTGTTGCCCAATGGGACCACAGTTATTTAAGTAATGAGGCCACCCCTGTTGAAGCACAGACCAGTATGGAGACAATCACAAAGTCGGGCTTGCTATATTGTCAGTTTTCCTAGAAGTATGTGTTCAACACTCTGATTTACAAGTGTATCGAATAACACTCATAAAAGAATGCAGAGGATTTTTTTTTCTTCCTGTCTTCCCTTGCATTGGGAATACAGTCTCCTATTCCTGCGCTGGACCAGCCTAGTCCCTAGTAATAATGTTTTTTCTTTGGTTTTTGTTTTGAAGCGATACTGGCACAATACTTCAGTTCACACAAGTAGCCTCTGTTGGTGGAGAGAGCCAGCTTTTGCTTGCAGTGAGATAAAACTGTTATCAAATATGCCATCAAAGGGATAAAAGGTTTTATAAAAATCTGCGGTATTTGAAGTGCTGCCAATGCATGTAGTGCCTCCATTGTTGTGCCATTTGACTTCTCTTTCCCAGTCTTGCTTTGAAGGACAGGCTGGTTCGGATGTTTGCCTACTAACCTGAGGAAATAAACTCAGGTGTTTGATCCTGAACGCACTTATTATGTCTGAGTTATGGATTTATGAAGCACTACTGTTTCCTTATCTAGCAAGAGGCAGGGCACTGCATAGTTTCTTTTTTTTTAAAGACACATTGCTGTAAATGTGGACTTTGTAAAGGAAATTTATAGGCTCCTATGCTTCTTAGGTTCTGCACTGCGATTCTTCACCATAATTCCACCAATAGGAGGCGCTTGTTCAATTAGCTGTTTGATTTCAGTTACAACTGTAGCAACTTTCTCCTGCTACCAATGCAAGTAATTTGCACAGGTTTAATGTTTGTGTAGATGTGAGTTTACTGTATTGTGCAAAGGACAATGGCAACCTATAGCAAACAATCAGGAATTTGTTTTGCTTATGCTGTCTACCTATAGACCAATAATGGCAAACAAGGGCATTTTTAGGACCAATTTGAGATATTTATGCTTTTCCACGTACTGCCTGGTAATAGCTCACTACTTTATATCATTAATAAAATATATTTATATATCTCCCCTCTTATTGTGTGTTAATTCCCCCACCTCCTATATTGTAAGCTTTTTCGGGCAGGGTTCTCTCCTCCTGTGCCACTGGCTATGTTCATCTGTCATTTGCAACCCCTATTTAATGTACAGCCCTGCGTACTATGTTGGCGCTATATAAATCCTGTTTAATAATATGACGCCAACATAATATGCAGTACTGTACATTAAATAGGGATATATTAATTATACATATTTTACATAATTAATGGATTTTGAGGATGGCAAACCATAGAGGAACTTTTAACTTTTGACCTGGAGGCCAATTTTAGTTCTCATTCTGTTGCTAAGGCCTGATTTCTGAAAAACTGGCTGCACACAAACAAGAAAAAGGGCTCTTTGGACCAACAGTTTTTCTGCACCTTGGCTATTGGCAAGGCCGGCATCAGAAATTTTTGGTTCCCATTCTAGCTAAACTTCTGGGCCTCCCTCCCCTATATCTAAAAGTTCCAGAGCTTCGGGGCCTAGTATAAAAGTAGCCCTTGTCCCACTCCCCCTCCAATGGCGGCCCTGGCTTTTGGTGGCCTTGGGTTTAAAGTGCCTTATAGTTTGCAGTTTTTATACAACCTTTAATTCAAGTATAGGAGAACAGAGTTCCACTTTCCTAGCTGAGTATCGGACCTTGTGAACTTACATATTTGGTTTGGTGTTTCCAGGTTACCAGATGCTGTCACTGTATCTGCAGTGTGTACCAGGAAGAAATGTCCATTTTTCTCTTTCCTAATTGCATTACATCAGTTTAGAGTCAGCTTTATGTTTGTGTGTTTTAGGTAATTGAGTTTACTTAGGCCTATAATTAATAGTGGTATGTGCCGCTAATCTGATTGCCTAGGCCTGTCATGCTTGAGGCTTCAGAGGCCTACACATCGGACGGGAGCGTATTCTCTCATGGCCTTGTGTCTTTGTTCAGAGGATTTGTGTTCAGATGCATGTAAACAGAATACTGTGTATATGGTCTTGTCTATGAAGCCGATAATATTAATGTGTGGACCGAAGACCAGTGGTGTAATTATTAATGGAGTTTTATTATCATGGGGTGACACATTGGTCACCTCTAACCTAGCCGATTAGAAAAGAGTCCTTTTTTCTCTATATTTTTTTTTCTTAGCTGAGAGCTCTTGGATGCAGGCATGGAAAACTATTAAATTGAAATTAAATTATTAAAGGCAGTAAAATTGTGGTGGGGCTTGCATGTTGACATTTGTGCAATACAGCTGCAAATCTGTGTGAATGTTCTGTAATTCCCTTGAAGTGGATCTAAAGCCAATTTATTTTTATTTTTTTGGATAGAGTGCAGGGTAAAACATCTGTCCTATATGCCATCTGTGTCCCAGGAAGATTTCCCTTCTCTTCCTGTTTTGCAGAATTAATAGGAAGTTTTAGAAAATCTTTCCAATGTGAAGGAATTCCCATTTGGCATACAAGTAGGTGTCCCAATTGGAAGATTTTCTGTTCTGGTGGCAGCTCAAAATTTTGCACTTCCCATTAATTCTTGGTGACATTTGTGTCAATTAGAAAACGTGAATCTTGCTATTGGGGAGACAGGCGGCAAGAAAAACCCTGCAGAACTTCTAGCCCTTTGCTTTTTTTAATTAACTCAATGCACTTGATAATGCCATTGTGCTGTAATCTGACTATATCTGTAGAGATTCTCACAATCATCAGGCTCAATATTCTACAACCTTAGCAGCGTTTTGTCATTGTTCTTATATAGTTGCTAGGGTTGAGTGTAGCTGATATCAAGATGAAGCCAAGTTTGTATATGGAGCTGACAATCTTCCATTTCTCATGTGATGACCTTCTCTACCACCTGCTTATATCACATAAGGCATTAGTGTAGTTTTAAGTTGAAGATATTTGTGTCTTAGAAGATTGTCATGATATATTTTTCTTCTTGCGGTGAACGATTATTGCAAATGTATTAGGAAGAAATCTAACTTGTACATTTTAGTTGACCCCTAAGTAGTTAAGAATAGAGAAGAGCTTCTCCAAAGTAGTTTTGGAACTGGAAGAGCATTTTGTGGACCTTCTTTTGGCTGGAGCTTGGTTAATGTTGGCCATACATGTAACCATAAACTTATGATCAGTCAAAGAATCGATCGTTCCAAACAATCTTTCCACTTTAAAAGGATGATTTGTCACAAGAAAAAAAAAAAATTTTATCAGCTGGGATTAGAGTTAAGTCAAGCTGAAGACCTTCCTTTTGGGAGAAAATTGTTTGGAAGTTATATGGGTTCAGTCAAACTAAATGATCCAATTCCAGTATTGAAAGAGATTTTCTTTTCTGTCCTCTTGTTATATGTATAGCATGTAGCTGCAAATCAAGCCTGGAGCCTAATTGATCTAGTCTCTGGTGTTGGCCCTGAAAATGTAGAGAGCTGGCCACTCTTATATTATTACAGTAATTTGACATAACATTCAAAAAGAGTTAACTTTTAGCTCGTTTGGCACAAGTTGTTGTCATTACACACCAACATGTATTGAATTATCCAATAAAATATTTTTCCTACAACATCCAACACAGACAATTGTATTTTTTTCTGCACAGTTTTGACTGTGGCCATCTGATGTCTATTTCCCCAACTTCGTAGGATGATATCACTCTAATGCAGTTGTGTGTTGGCTTGTTTCTGCTTTTATTTGTCCCTTGTGTACACACTGATTGTTTGTGTGTGTTATTTTTTTCTTTTATTATATATGCAAAGCAACAGATCTTTGTGTATGTCAAGATTTAGAACAGTTTCTGTACTGGACATAAAGGTCAGAAGAGCATTTGAAGAGGGTGAATTTCCCTAGCAGGGGACACGTATGGCAACAAAAAGTTCTATAAGGTCACAATAAGCACAGGACATATCTCTAGTCACAGTGACTTGGTCTAACCTATCTTTAAAGCTCACATAAACTGACCTTACCAGGGGAAACTCTTATCAAATAGCCAATGCCTTTCTTTTTGGATTCCTTTCCCTTCCTCAAATCTTATCAGACAATAGACTTTTTATCTTGAGATGATCACTGCATGGAGCAGAGTGCTTATTGAGTACATGATGCTTGGTGGGAGGTCAGATTGTTTTAAAGGAAAGGCCTAATCAAATTTTTTTAAAAATGTAAGCCTGGGCAAATGTTGTACAGGCCAGGGCTTTTGTTTCTCAGTAGATTGTGTAAGGCTACGTACACACTTGCAATGCTGCTTGTGAGAAACTGGCGTGTGTACAGCGCCCATTGTCCAAATGGCCGTCCAGGCAGATCCATGGACGATGAACGATCCCAATGGAAGCGAAGGGGGAGCACGCGCAGCGGGGTGCCACTCTGTCGTTCTTCCCCCTCTCCATAGAGCAGAACAGCGCTGTATGTACAGCACTCGTTCATGCATCGTGCAGTCCTTAGACAAATATTGCACGAGTGTACCCAGCTTAAGTGACATGACTATGGACTCTGTAAAGTGCTGCGTAATATGAAGAAGCATTATAAATACATTATGATAATATTCAGGCATAGCTGTCGGGAACCAGGCCACCCCACAGGTCTAATACTTCTTTGTTCCGGGTATTTTGTCATGAACTTTTGGGCCACAAAAAACTGCAAGTTGGATATTCTCATCTCTGCTTTCTGTAAGATTTTGTTAATTTCCCAGCAGAGGGAATTTACATGGCATTTGATCCCTCTACAGGAGACAACAGTCCCAGACCCTCCAACATGGCACACTTTGCTAAGCAGAAGATACTTTTCACTTGCTCGTCTTCAAAGTTACAATTTTACATTTGGCCTATTAACTATTGTGAAGGGTTTTTTTTTTCTAATTGAAGGGGATTTATAATCAGAAATGATCAAGATAAAAGCACCTTGTATCTAGTGGTGTGGGTTGTGGTCAATGGGCTGCAATCCTTTCCAGAAGCACTTTGGTTGGTAGTTGCTAACGCATGTTACAGCAAATTATATAAACAGAATGGCGTCTTTAATATGGCAATCACAGGGTTTCCTGGCAAATATTTCCTAATTCCATATACTGTATTTGGTCCTTCTCCTCTGCCCCAGATTTCAGTCTACCGGGTACCATGTAACTACACCTTTCTAGAAAATATTGCTGAAAACTACCAGCGATTCTCGCAGAATCAATAATTGTTTTTGAGTGCTGTAAGACAGACTATTATTTTTTTGTGTGTAGATTCTTATTTACTTGTCACACTATACAAAGCAGGTTCCCACTCCTATAGATCTACAACTCCCATTGTATGTATTTGCAAAGCATGCTGGTAGCGGTAGCCTAACAACAGGCGAACCACAAGCTCACTGCTTCTGCCAAACTTTTCAGTGCATGACCCTCATTACTGCACTGGCTTGTGGTTTGCAAGTCTTTGTCCCATTGTCACACACTGCCATGAAAAGTTTTCACATGCTGAGTAAACTTGTCCTGTTGTATATAAATTGGTGACTCTTTTTTCTTTTCTTTTTTGATGAGAAAGAAGTGTGTATTCACAAATGAAGCCTTGCAGATGGATTAGGCCAGGCTTCCTCTAGTGTTCTCAGATGGAATGACTGGGTTAAGTTATTGTATTTAATACATCACTTATAAAAATGTTGATGAATTGTATTAGCATTCCACAACCCCCTTGAGTTTACATTGAGAATTGATGTGCTAAAACCTCCTGACCTTTCCCAGTTGGACAGATAAGCAAGAGTCTGAACATGGGAATTGATGCACAGCTGACATTCTGCCTTTTCTCAGAAGAGTTAGACCTGTGCCTCCCAGTTCAATGGATACAATGCTAATTTAGTGGCAACAATAGACATATAACAGGAATAAATCCAAATAGCCTATGTGCAACTTTAATGTAACCCAAAATGTTCTATGTAGATTACATACACGTAGAACATTTTGGGTGGCCTGTTTTTAGCCGCATCAAGTCTTCCAGGTAATTTATTTTACACCTGACTCCTTGTAGGTTGGATAACAAATGGAAAATCAGCAATACCCGATAAGAAAAAAAAGAATTATTGTCTTTGGCTATGTATGCATGCCAGATGATTCCTGCACGATACGAGCTGTCGGCTCATCTCACACAGTTGTTCATCATCACTAATCCATGAACGACCATAATAGAAGCTATCAAGCCATGCACAGGGTTGAGTGCATTGTATTGCAATTTTGCTGTGAGTTAGGAACAGCCTTGGAATGCCTTATCCTGTAATCAGTGTGACAATCAATCTATGACTTTCCTAGGGGCTAGTAGTTGGCTTTATTAGTAAAACTGTTCTCAAATATTGGGCCCCATTCACAAAGATTTATCCCCAGCATAAGACGGTCTATGCCATGTTTTTTTTGGTTTTGTTTTCCCAACCTGTCACATGTATTAGAAAGGGCTAATAATCCTTTTGTGTAAGCTTTGTGAATTGCATCTAATGCACTTAACCTTCCCTATTGGGGGGGGGGGGCCATAACAATCCAGATAAGATAATTGTTCATATGATAGAGGTTCACTGGTGGGTTGAAGGTCGGCGGTGTGCAGAACTTGCTATATTTTAATGGTAGCATTTTATAAGCGCGCAGCCTTTTGAAAAGTGTTTTTGGATTAGTTGAGGGATCATAAAACGTCGATGGCGCTTGTCAAACATTCAAAGTCCCTTTACCAGCTCAACCCAGTTTTATGCACTCCAGGTAAATGAGTAAAAAGGGCTCTTGTTCATGCTTGCTGTGTGTGAACCTGACTGCTGTGCTTGGCTGGCCAGCTGGTATTCTAACTATTAACCTTGCCACCCTTTTGTAACGAGCGCATTTAATTATGGATGGGATTCTTTAAGTAGTTAAGTTAATGTCAAATGGCCAATAAGCTATTGAAATAATAGCAGTAAATGTTCACTTAGGTATAAATGTTATAACTATATTTATAATGTCAGCAGGGTTTACATGTGCTGCAAAACACATTGATATATATATATATATATATATATATATATTTATGTCAATCTATATAATCTTACTGTCTGGTTAAGATGAATACAAGCTTGGTTATCTTCAGCAAGATATCCAAAACAAATGGTATTTTAGTATTGATTTTGTTCTTCTGTTTTGTTGGTTTGGGATTATGGCACAGATATGTAAAGAGTTTTATTAGAGTAGACCTTCTATTGCTGTGACCCAGTTTATGCGATTTTATGCGATCCTCCAGGAATTCATGGGAAAGAAGATCACTTGGACAGGAGAAAGAAATGGTTTGGAGATACCAGTATTCCAAATAGAAGTGAAGGGTAAAATCCCAAAAAGAACACAGGAATATATAACCCCAACATGAGTTTCAAACATGTCCATATCTTTATACAGGGGGGAACATTCTTTTGCATTTTTTTTAATATATTCTTATTGAGGTTAAACAGTGGAAAAAAACAGAGTACATTTCATTATTTCAAACCATGAATTTCTTTTGTATTTTAATGGATAGTGTTGCATCAAGGAATGTGTTTACATAAGGGCCCTTTTGCACCTTTTTTAAAATGTGCTACGAGACAGGATCACAGGGGGCATAAAAACTAGTTACCATTCTACTCTATGAAAACCTTATCCATTTATTAGGTTTTGAACAATCCTACTAGTTTTTGCAAAGCATGGAAAACATACCTAAAATAGTGGTAATAGGGGGCAAAAAGGTACATTTTCTAATGTTAAAGACCCTAAGAATTTGCATGATCCCATAGACCTCTCCTTTTAAAAAAGAAAAAAAGAAAAAAAAACTGCGAGCGAAAGATCTGATAACCCATACTGGCAGATTTCTCTTTGTTAAGAAGGAGCAATAACGATATGTACACAAACTTGCATTACGATGCTGCATAGGGACCCAAGGCGATCACTTGCCAGATGCTGATAGCTCTCAGGTGGATTTTTTTTTTTTTTTTACAGATCCTTCCCTTTTCTGTGTTCAGAGGAGGGTTGACATGATTACTGTTCAATTTCCCAACAAGTCTGAAACTCTCCATGTGTGTTAAAGAACTTCTCCAGCGTTACACAGTTATAAATGCCTTGCAAATATATTTGTGCTCGTAAGCACAGTACAATTACACTGAATGTTTTTTTTTCTGTGTTCATTAGGCTCCTGTCTATTGTGATGTGTGTAATGGCTAAAAATTAAAAATGAATTATATCATTGATAGGATCGGTTCCAGGGGAAAAATAACTTTTTCTTCATCACTTTGATACATGCTAGTTTTTGTGATTAGAATACATTGTAGTCTGGCCACCCAGACAGGCAATGACTGCTAATATTAACCAAGAACAATAGTGTGGCCATTCTGACTGCAACGAGGATTACAGAACATAATGGGGCCCATCCAAAAATAATGCAAATACAGGACAAGCAACAGGAAGCAGCAGTAGACTCAGCAGAGCTCGGCTCCCAGACAAACCATGGACTTAGTTCACACAATGGCAACTTTAGCACATTATGTATTCACAGGATACTCATTATTCCAGTAGGCTTGCCAGATCAGAGATCAGCCCCAGTGTATTGGATACAACACATGCATAGTTTGGATAGTGGCATTTTGTCTCACTCAATCACTTTGGCACGGCTGCAGCAGCTGTATCACATTAAACGTTTTTCACTAGTATCTCTGGCTTTTTGCTTCGGGTATCACAAGTTAAGGCTCATACGTGTCCTGGGAAATTGTATGCATCCATGCACATCAACGTATCTTCTAATGCATTTTTTCCTACATATCTCTGTACACGGTGACATAGTAGAAAGGGAAACCAACACAAATTATATTTAAGGTAACCTCGGAAAGAAGTGGGGTTTAGCTCTTGTTTTGGTTTTATTATATCAATAACATTCTGTAGCGTGTACACAAGATCAGTACCTACTGTAAAGAAGCCTAGAGTAAGTTTACCACACATTTCAATCTGATTGTAGAATTACCTTTTAATCCACCAACGAGCATGTATCGGAAGGTCCTGTGTGATTGGATTTACCAAAACTTTGTAATGTTTGGCCCTACCTAAACTATCCACAGTTGACTGTAAGGTTTATGGTAACCCTAATGCTCTAGCATGGTAGGACTTATATGCAGACAAAAAGCCCAGTTTGGGTAGAATATATCTGTTTTGGTATATATTTGTGAAATGTCAGTAGAATAGATCAAGCACACAAACTTCAGTGCCTTTGGTGGGATTGCAACCCAGGACCAGAGCACTTCAAGTTTGCTGCTGCCATTCTACTTCTATGTAGTTACTAATTTTAAAACCCTATCATCTGTGTAGTTTCTTTGTAATGAATTTGATTGCTTGTGGTCATGGTTTTAGGATCTGAGGTAATGTTGAAGATCTAAATGTGCTCTGCTGTTTTGTATGGTGGATGTCGTCACATATTTGACCAGAAGACTTGGGGTTTGATGTGTTGTTTGAAGGCCTCAAAATTGTATGTTCTACATTGACTAAGCAATTTTGTTTTGATGTCCCATCAGCAAAAGTAGAATTGCTCATCACTTTTTGTGTTTGGTTCTTTAGGAATAATGTGGAAGTTTCTTAAATTTTGTTTCCATCTGATCAGCAATTCATTGCCCAAAGTCTACAAGAGCTTTGTTACATTCACAAGCCAAGGCCCGTAGCTGTGAATGGGTTCAGCTCTCGGCTCAGATCTGGTTAAAGTACAGTTCTTGGCAATGTATGTGGAAAATGCAACTTGCAGATACTGATGTAGTGTTTATAGTGTGTTTGTAGACAAGGGAGCAGCTATTGCTATGCTCAGATGTGACTCACTGAAAGTACTTCTGTCATTCTTGCGCACGTGCATAGAAGTTTGTGAAAATGCAGAGCTGTTTTTATAAACTGAGCTCTGAACCGGATTCCTAATATTTGTTTTTTTCTGCTCTGCTTAGAGGATGAGTGCTGAGATCAGGTTGGTTACTGTGGGCAATTTTGGACCATTCGAAGGGCCATGTTGTTTTTAAGGGGACCATTCTTGCAACGCTGCCTCTCATGCCACATTATTGGTCAGAGAGGACACTGACAGGAATAATAGACCAATAGTGAAAGGAGAATAGAGTAGCGATGTTGCTATAAATTATGTCTAGATTTGTATAAAAACTCATAAACCTTGTAGAGTTCTGAGCAAGACTTGTGAATTAACAGTTTTGATTCAATTGTTTGACGCTAAGGAATGATGGTGGTTCCTAATTCTTTTGGTAAGCTTTTTGGTACACCAGTGATTTTCTTTAAATCTAGATTTGTTTGACAAAGACTTGCCCTACAGAATTGCTAATTTGACATTTTACAGCACAGGTACTTAAAACTGTCTAAACACTAGTTTTATCCAGTTATTGTTATTTTTAACACATTGGAAGTTTTCTCCTTTATAGAAAGAGTAGAGAGAATCTCACTTGGACAACTATTTGACCAGACTTGTTGTAATCTACAAAGCCGATCTGGGCCAAGTTGTGTTATAGGTGCTTGGAACACTTGACTGGCAAATCTGGCAAATACCAAATCCATCTGACCAACTCGTATGTATGAATCTCTATTGTTTATTCTAGTAGTTTGCATGAAATTCATCAGCAGGTAAAAATACAATTTGTTCATTTCTGTAAACCAGCAATCTGTGTTAGATAATCATTTGAAGGTAGCATATATTCCATTGGATGACTGCAATGACGCTCCTTATAGTTTTGACCGATGGACTACCAAAAAAAGACATTCTATGTTGTGTTTTTTGGTATATTGTAAAAAAAATAATTTTGCTGTTCCTATTGCAGCTCATGGTCGCTTTGTAATCTATGCTGTGCTCCTGTATATGTATATTCCTGGAGGGACCTTCTCTTTGGCTCAGGGTCAGACCTCTAGTGGCTAATTAAGTGTGGCATTATCAGTACACAGCTGATCTTTGACACTGTGTGGATCTCTCATTTAAATACGTTGACTGTGTGCAGTTTTATTATTTGGGTAAGAAGTATATTTATCAGAGGTCATCTATGGTCATGGGAACATTAAAACTTGCTGGCTGCCTTCATTCCAGAGATGTGCAGTAAACCTGAATACAGCGGGTTGGATGTGAGTGTTCATTCACCCATTATTAAACCAACAGTTCCCATTATCATTGTGAAAGAGCTTCTCTTTTTATTCAGCATTATATCGTAGCCAACAATGCTGTTCCCGGCATCGCGTGTAGAAGCTGGTGTGATAATTGGAGGATTGGAGAGGAGATAAAGTAACATTCTCATCAATACAATGAGTAGCCATTTAAACTACCACTGGGCTGGGCAATAGGATGAGTCTGTTTTTGTGCTGTATTGAACCTGGTTTTTCTAATAATGATGTAATAGGCATGTACATACATTACGTCACATAAGGTGATGTAGCAAACGTGAAGTATATGTACCTTTTGTTTTTCTGCATAAAATATTGAAGGGTTAGTTTTTTTTGGCACCTGTCACTTCCACTATTGGTCCAGATGACCATTGTGTTTAAACCTACCCAATTTTGGAAATGTTGTGACGATTGCATACAACATTTGTTTAGATTTGTGCAATTTATTGTACATGATATTTAATCTATAATAGTGCTGCCAAGCCTGAACCAACCGTTCTCAACCAGGGCTTCTTCAGAGGTTTTTAGGGTTTCCTTGAATAGGGAGTAGTGAGGAACAGATCTTCCTTCTGATGGTGTCTGCAGAGTTATAGGGCCATGTCTCCTACAAGGGGAATTGTTCCTACTGATAACTAATTAAAGGGAGCTCTTTATATTTCCATTGACCCACCAGTCAATGGGAATGAATTGAGTCTAAAGCTACGTACACACGGCAGATTTTTATGGCCCGATAATCGGCATCGGCCAATTATCGGGCGAAAATCTTCCGTGTGTACAGTCGGTGTCGTCCATCGTCCGGACGACCGACCTGCCGGATCCACGGACGATGGACGACAGCCGATCGTAATGAAAGGCAAGGGGAGAGCGCGCAGCAGGGTGCAGCTCCGTCGCTCTCCCCCCTCCCCTCTCCATAGAGCATGAACGGTGCTGTATGTACAGCATCGTTCATGCATCTTGCAGCCCCTTGTCGTTGGAAAGGATCGTGAAAGATCCTTTCCAACGACAAAAATTGCAAGTGTGTACGCAGCTTTAGATACACTATTAACACCAGATTCTTTGTTTTGTATAATATGACATCTTGTAGTTTTTCTTTTTGCAAGACTTTAATAAGTCAAACTAATTGATTGTGGTTGGATGTGCAGGATTAGAACTCTTGAGAATAAAAACTCTGTTTGTGAATATTAAAATGTATTGAATTTAATGAAGAGAATAACATTTCACAATGTAGCATTTCATACACCGGGAAATGGGAAAATAATTTTCCAGAAGGTGTTTCTAGATCTTTTGTACGTGCATAGGCTTTTTTTCAGTAGTTTTAAACCACAAGTTTTTTAAGTTACATAATAGATCCATTCCATTTTTTTGCTTAACATTTTTTGTTGGATTTGTTTTGGGCACAGTTGATTAATATGCAGCAGGCATTTTTGTTTGATTGAAAATATTTGGCAATTTTCCTTTCAGAACAAGACTTGTCAAACAGAATAAAAGCCTATAAAATTATAATGTGCCATTAGGAGTGTTAATTTACTGAGAAAATAATATTATAGGCTGGTTAAATTGTCCTGGCTGATGGTCTTTGTATCGGAGGCTCCATACATGTCCCGGCTTGCCCAGATTTGCTTGCTCTTCTCTGCATTTTCCCACAGTTATCTGTGAACAAGATGGAATCCTGTTCTTTTGAATATGAAACATATTTAGGCTGTATTCCAAGCAGAGCTTCACAAAGAAGGGCTTTCCTTCAAAGGCTGCAAGCTCGGTCAAGTTATTAGAGGTAGCTTTATGCTGACTTTTGAAGTTATCTTTGTGCCTACACCTTCAAGGTGTTTACCTTGCTCCATAAATACTATATATGCTTCTGGTTTGTCTTCTGTGTAATTACTGCGTTCTGTTTGTTTCCAAATGGCTTTGGGAACCACAGATGGTACTGTGGATGAGCCAAGTCATTTTTGCTGCTTTGCATACCTGGTAATTCTTAGGATCAGACCCTTTGGTATCCTCGGGTACATCCAACAGTCTGTGTCCCTTATTTCCCTTTTTTTTGTCTGCTAATAAAGTTCCAATTTTTAAAAATGGGAGTTGTAGTCCTACAGCAAGACAACCTCAAGCATCTGTAAATGTTCCTTTTTAAAATGGCACCAAGTAAAGCAAATGACTTGCTGAACATCTGTATTAATCGGTCCTGCAGAATACAATTGTACACCAATCACCAAGGAGCACTTTAGAAACCTCTGGTGCATCCTATTGGAATTTTACATGAACAAGGATTTATACATTCTCAGGATTACTACACATTTCTTCCCTAAGTCCCCTTGGGGAAGGTTTCTACTAAACCCCCCTTTAATTGTATAGCAGTTAAAAATGATGTCATATTACAAAAAACTCAAGGTTATATTTTATGGAAAGTTCTCAGCTATGTTGCCTTGCCAAGCTTTGTTTCTAACTTGCTTGTATGAATGTACGACTGGAGATTTAGCCACTTCTAGTCAAAGACGTGCAGTAAAGTGGTCCTATTGTAGCTTGAGCTTCTGCCATTCTGCCTTCTTTTGGGAGCAGAGATAAAAGGTGGCTGAATACAATGGTTGGCAAGCGTCCAAAACCAAAGGAGTGCGTTTTTAAGCAGTAGATGCCTATGATTATTACTGGAATGTATAAGATCTCCTGGTCAGATTAGTGTGCCTATAAATGTGACACATAGCTTTGCCCTAAAGGTTTCGAATGCATAGGTCCGAGGCTTTGTATTAAGGAGCCTCTCCTCCCTCCGACCTCACTAAAATTCATCAGTTCTTTCCCTTGTTACCTGATACTTGTGGGAGCAGTGATGGTCTATTGCAGACAAAGCTTTCAAAGAGGTGCTGAAAAGCAAAATCTCCCAGGAGTCCTCACTTCAGATACTCAGTGAATTACTGTTTGCAGTAGAACCATGAGTATATGTACATATTTTGCTTCCCTAGTATCCGGTCTGTGTGTTTGCTGGATCTTTTTTTTTTTTTTCCTAGTTTGCTGCTTTAAATCCATTTCCATTTCCCATCCCAGAGTGAAATGGAAGTGTTTATTAGTTCTTCCTAGTTAAGTCCATGAGACTCATTGGTGTTGACAAAGATGAGTAATTTAAGGTGAAAGGTCTCCGCTGAATCAGCTTGGATAAGTTAGCTTAGAGGGGGGGAAAGAGGATCACATTTGATTCACCTAATCTGTTCATGGTTTAGGTCTAAATGACAACAAATAAATATAATCTTTATTGGACGAATTGTGCGCATGACAAAATTTCAGATTGTTAATTTTAGTCCAACTGTTATGTCTTATTGTTATTGGCATTCTTTTACGATTTGTGTGTGCCTGCTACAATTGTATAAAATTCTTTAAGTGTGTATAACACATTAACATTTTTATACTTCTTTTCTTTTACTCGTATGTATGTCTTACAGTAATCTATAGTATTAACTGTGAATTTTATCATTTTTCAGAGATCTTACACCCTCGTGGTCGAGGCCTGGGACTACAACAATGAAACCAACGGTAAGCATATAATCTTTGTATGTACCAGTCCCCTTAAAACTTTACCTTGTTTTGTATTGGTACTGTAGCATTTATGGACTATGGCACGGGGACTATCAAAATTAGATTTTACTATTTGAAGGTCCTGAGAAATAAAGGCTGACTACATTTATTCTTGCAATACCCTTTTTTTGGATAGACTGACCCTTCACTAGAACCTGTAACATGTCACCATTGCAATCCGTCAGTAAAGTGAGAAGGCACTCGAGCATATTTATTCTATATTTCATCCCCTTGGCACGTTTTTTAGAGCTCAAAAAAGTAAACAAAAGTGCAGCAACAGTCCATTCCTGTCAGCAGACCACAGTGGGACTCCTTTTTGACCTTCAAGTCAAACTGCTGGATTCTGTGATAGAAGTTTGTTTTCATTTCTACATTTTGCTGCAAGCTAATGGTATTCCCAGGGCTTGTCACTGAAGTGCTGATCGGCTGCTTTACTGATTGAAAACCCCCTCTGAAAAGGAACATTATTGCTTATGAAAATGTTTTGAAATGTACAAAGATGAGGGCAGGTGCAGACCAAGGTCGTAGTAAACCCCCCATAATGGTATTTCAGCATCCTCTAAGGATTGTAGGCAGTACAGTACATTACATTTCACATATAGAACATTTAGTCTAAAATGTATCTGTATGCATGATATTTAATATACCCATAGTCAGATTTGAAATAAGGAACCCAATGCAATTCTCTCCAGGAGGTAACTTCAGTGTCTTCAAGCTAGAATACTACACTTAAAATCCATACTTGGAATATATATATATATATATATATAAATGTTAACTGTCCAGCACAAGAACTAGTTTAAGGTGTAATTTGGTGCCACCCTCAAGTACACCCTTGTGTGGCCCATTGAAGTATTCCATTTCCTAACATAGTTCATACACCTACATAACCCCAGCTGCCACATCCCCCATTGCTATGACCAGGCCTTGGGGAAATGCAACATTTTAGGAAGTTCAGGGAGCTCCAGGACCCCTTTTGAAAGTCCAGTAAGTAAAATGCGAAGCATAAATTGTTTCAATGATGGTGTTTGGCATTCAATTCTTGGTTTATGCTATTTTCTTGAAGACAAAATAGTTTGTGTCTAAACTGCACGAATGTAATGTTCTATTTGTAATCCATCATGTACTTTCACTTAATCTGATCAAGATGCATTTAATTTAAGAATTCTGTTGCAAAGAATGCCTTAGCATAAAAATCAGTTTTTTGTTGATTTTTAGCACTAAATATAGAATGCCACGCTGTTGATGGTGCGGTATAGTTTCCAGCGATCTTCATGTAAAATTATAAAGTTATTGTACTTTGGGGAATATGTATACATATCGTGGCTGAATTGTCCAGACATTATTGATTTTTCCGGTGTACAGAATGAAAAAAACATCAACAGAAATGAGTTTTAAATGTACAACAGAAGATATTTAAAGGGCATCTAACCACACTCTTTCCTATTTTTACTCTTTGCCTAGTGTAAATGGTAAGGGATAGGTTCACAAACCTTTTCCTTATGTTATCATAGAAGAAAACTCTAATCAGTATAACTTTTGGAGCTTTTTTTGAGAGCATTCTACAAAACGTTGGTCACAAGCTTGCTTTATTTTAGTATAAACCACACAAAGAGATTACATAAAACAGAAAACTGTATGTAATTGTATACCCTAGGAATAAAATGATAAAGAATATTTTGTGTACTTTTTAAATTGCTTCAGTTCATTTATTGCTAAGTGTATTTGTTATACAAGGCACTTGGTTTCTTGTTTGTATGCTGTTCCCTTGTGCTGATTATTCTTCACTTTGCAGTCAAAGCATAGCTTGCTGCAGGTCGTAAGGCGGTGTCAGATCATTTAAGTCATAAGGCCCAAGGTACAGAGCGAAATACCACAGATATATACCATATTCCGGGTTGCTGTGAAATATTATTCCAGGTTACAGTGTTAAGCAGACATGTGTTTTGAAGAGGACAGGTTGTGTGTCTTGGCGCATTCATGCCAGTAGTTCATGTTGAGTTTTCTGTAAGTGTTTTGCTGGAGGTTGGCTGTAGTTGTCACTCTGCACTACATTTGGTATATAAGAAAGCATATTGGACCTATTTTTTAGGCCTGTTTTTTCTTATTTATCTTTATGAAAATTGATATATAATTTTACAAACTGAAAAAAGCTTTTTTCAGCATACCCCGGTCCTGTGCATGTTTCATTATAAAGGATCAGCAGTTGACTGGGAGGTCTAATACAAAGTATTTGCTTCTGGAGAACCTCCTACACAAAACATATTAGATGTATCAACCTGCTGGTTTCTATTCATATCGTTAGTTAGCCCCATTCTTCAGATTTGAGTTACTTGGTTTTAATTATAAAGGTTGGGTAATTAGTGGCAAAACTTTAAAATGTTTCACTTTTCTTTTACTAGATCCCGATGACATCATAGACAAAGCCCTCCATTCTGGCATGATCAACCCAAATCGACAATGGCAAATATTAAAGCAAAATGCCGGCATGTCCCATTTTGAGTATCAAATCCGAGTTATTTGTGATGAGCATTATTATGGTTTTGGCTGCAACAAATTTTGTCGACCAAGAGATGATTTCTTTGGACATTATACCTGCGATCAGAATGGCAATAAAACCTGCATGGAAGGCTGGATGGGACCTGAATGTAACAAAGGTAAAGGCTTCTTTAATTCATACAAACACTGTTTCATCTGTTTTATGCAAATTCAATATAACAAATTGTGTTCTTCATACATCTGTGTCCATCTTCAATTTAAGTATTGTTGTGGGCCCTTAAAGGAATTAATTTAATGTGCACACACCCTTTGTAGAGGAGGATGCTTCTTGGAGCAGAAGAAAAAATGATTTCCAACCGTGCTGAATTGTGTAACAAATACCATTTTACGATCTCTTGGGGTTCTCCAGGCAAGCTGTGTTCTCTCGTTCTTTGAGAGTGACGCGTTAGGGATGACTGTGCTGGGCTTTTACTTCCAGAGTTGCAGGCATGCCATGGTTTTATTTTTTTTACAAGAAATAAATCTTTTTCAGTGTTTTTTGATAAAATAAGTGGAATATATCAGATGCAAACAACCTAAGCATTCTATTTAAGCCGCATACACACGTGCAGTTCTTGTCGTTGGAAAGGATCTTTCACGATCCTTTCCAACGGTAAGAACCGCAAGATGCATGAACGAGTGCTGTACATACAGCACCGTTCTGCTCTATGGAGAGGGGAGGGGGAGAGCGACGGAGCGGCACCCTGCTGCACGCTCTCCCCCTTCCCTTGCATTAGGATCGCTCATCGTTCATCATCCGTGGATCCGCCAGGACGCATCCACGGACGATGAACGACCTGGGCTGTACACACGCCAGATTCTCGCCCGATATCTGGCCGATGCCGAAAAATTTGACGTGTGTATGTATGTGTTACTTGCGTTTGCTTTGCTACACATAAGTTTGAGGCTTCCACTAACTTTAATGCAATCCTTCCCTTTTTATACTTGGAGGGATGCAAAATCCCACTTGTTAGCAAGAGTGGCATCTTGCTGGTCTTGCTTTTAAGGGAGCAAGCTTACAGGGGAGCTATCACTAGAAAATTGGCAAGATCACTTGTATATGGATCGTCATCATAGTGCATTACTGCAAAGATTTTGAAGTGCACAGGTCTATAATGACAGTATGTGAAATGACTCTATAATCCTATGTGTTTATGTCAGGATTTCAAAGGACGGTAAGACAAACCCTAACCTCTTCTCTCTATAGCACTTAGCAGAGTCTGAAACTTTAATTTACACATTGGTATTTTGTTCTTTTCCAGCAATGAGTACTGTTGATGAGCACTGTTTAAGTTTTACTGTTTGACACTGCAGTAATACATTTGTAAAATATTTCTAAATCTTTACAGAAATAAACTGCATGTTTCTTGTATATCATTGTCATTAACACCATATTAAATCTTTTTGCTTTCAGCAATATGTCGTCAAGGATGTAGCCCAAAGCATGGTACTTGTAAGATTCCTGGAGAATGCCGGTAAGTCCCTGAGAACTTAAGATAGATATTGTACAGATTTACTTTTGAAACCACATGCATTTGTATATTTGTGAAGCTTGTCCTTCAAACTGTGTGTTAGCTCACTGGCCAGTGTGGTATTACAAGGGTTAACACTTTCCAGTCTCCATCCCCCACACCAAGTCTATCAATAGGCAAAAAAGTGAGGCATTCTTTAGAATGGGATTAGTGAAATCTCTGGGTCCCTTAGCTCTTGTGAGCCAGCATTTGAGTGCTGAGAGGTTAATGGCTGAGATGGAATCTTGTCAGTAGACACTGTTTGTTGTCGGGCTTTGAAGTCGTTTGTGTTCTGGCTCTGATACAATAGAGAGCAGGTTTTTTACATACTCAACAATTTCATTATTAAAATATTGGGATAACGTGGAATTGCAGATTTTCTTTCATCTAGTCATCATTCCTGTGTTAAAGCTGAGGTCTCCTGTGAAGCCAGCCAGCCATATAAAAGTGTAAGCCGTGTTTACACAAAATTGTCATATGATAAATATATTTATAGACGTGCAATTTTAATTAAAAAAATAAATTCTAGTGGAACGGCAGGAACAGTATAGTAAAGTATGTCAACAAGAAGGTTTGTACATTGTGATGTGAATGAGAAAAGTGTGCCATTGCTCATTGCATTGATGTGACCATACCAAGGGTAACATTGGGAGAACATGAGATACGTTCACAACAATAAGTAGGCCCTTTGTGCAAAATCACAATGTAAGTGTTCTAGTCACAAGAAGACGTAGTAAGTAACACTTGGGCAATAATCATGCTGTCATGCTGTTCTCCCCAGGCTTATTAGGTAAGCCATTGGTAAAGTGTGTAAAATTTTTGATGGGTTTTATTGTGAATTTATAGAACACTGGGCTATGCATCCTAGGACTTGTGGCCCACATACTGCCAATGTGCTACTAAAATTTCCCCTTTGAGCAATCATAGTTGAAATGATTATGAAAGCTATTTAATTATGAACTTCTTTTCTTTTTTTTTTTGAGACATGGCATTATTAAACTGGAAAAATAAATGTTGGGTTTTAAATGTTATTATGTCTAAGCAGGCTTGTGAAGAATGTATTGTAGCGTTTGAAGAATAGAGTTGTTGCCACAAGAATTGAGAATAGAGTTGTTGCCACGAGGGTCTGCCTATAGTTCAATGAAAAAAACACAGAAAAGACATTAAAAATAAAGATATGCTACTTCAATTATGATTGATCTGTATAATATATTATCTACTCAAAGCTAAGGTGTCTGATATGTGGGCCCACATTGCTAGCATCGCCAAGTCAACAATTCTATTTGCCAGGTTGTCAGGCTGATCTGTTTGTGACAGTGGGTCAGGAGTTCTTCCTAATCTGCATACTTGTTCAGGGTCATTTTTAATGCCAGAAACAGCCAGGCAACTAGCATTTACAGAAGTTCAGCAATGATGGCTTCTATATTTTTCGGATCATGACATAAAGAGTAGTTGATAGCATGCCTAATGATTTTTTTTGACTTGTCCTCAAAATAAACATTCCCTTCTGGGTCCTTTGTAGAACAACAGGCTTTGTTTTTAGTATTAAGGCCTTTCTCTTTGTACATCTCACCTCCCACTCAATGCCCAGACATGCACTACTGCTCATATTTGCTTAAGGTGCAACTTTCCCACACACAATTAGCATATTAAAAAAAAAAAGAGCTTGTCTTTTAGAAGCTGTAACAATAAGCGTGGTGTGATTGGATCGTAAAGAAAAGCAAAATTACAGGCTTATAATGGAGATAGATGTTGATGGTTGTGTTGTGTGTTTCGAGAAGACAAAACCAGGGTGGTAACCTCACTAATGACTTTCACTTTTCTATGCATCTTACTGCAGTTGTCTGTATGCAAATATTACCTTTTGTGAAATAGGTCAAAGGGTAAAGATGCTGGGAATTAATTCTATAGTACAACTAGAACTAAGGCTAGAAAATGGGACCTTTTTGTTTTAGTAACTAAATTGATTCAGCAAGAACTTTTTAGTGGTTATTACAGGGTAAATTCATTCTGACTTCGGTTAGAAGCCACCTGCTAAGCCCTTTTACATGGAATCAGTTTCTAATACCTCAAGTTGGATGGAGATATATATAATTCTCTTTCATTTGTGTCCTACAGTAAAGATTTCATCTTATTCCTTTACAGTGTATAATACAAGAAGTGGAGGGATCTCACTCCAAATTAAGGTAGTCCCCGTATACACAGTTGACCCAGTACAAATGATTCTTTAGATTCTAGCCAAAGCCATGCTAAAGTTCAAGTTTTAAGTTGAATGGGTTATCATTATCACCATCATCGGGAGCCCCATCATAGGGTAAAGATTGCCTGTTTGATTCTGTTTCTTCATCTTTATAGCTGCCAGTTAACCATTAGGTTTAAGCAAGCTTGTATAGTCTTAAACAGGCTGTAAGTTTGTGTTTGGCATTCAAGGTCCATAACTTTTTTTTTTTTTTTTTCCCAAGAATATTAAAGCATCTGGTGCTTCCTGGGCTGCTTTATGTAGCATAGTTGGCTGTTTTCCTTGGCACTGTCTTTATTCAAATGACTAATGATCTCTAAAGCTGCTGTGCTGATTAATAGTCCTTGCTGATATACATACATGGTATGCCCTTATCGAATGTTGTTCTGCCTTTAATGGATGCAAATATCTGCATTAACGCCTAGGATCTTCTAAAGTCCTGGCATTTATTTAGTACTTTCTGCATTCTTTAAAATCTAGAACTGAGAAAAATTACTTAAAATGTGATGCTTTCCGCCTGGTCCACTTTGGTTTCTTAGAACTCCCTCAATGCCTAATCTAAAACTTGCCATTGATATGGCATGTGAAAGACTTTAGCATGCCGACATGTTCTGTATCCCTTGACATTTTTAGAAATTGAATATTTTTACTCTGGATTTGGTCTTTGGCAAGCTTTATCAGCAGAGAAATGAGCAATACTTTGTCTTATATTGGTGTATGCAAAGTTTCCGATATTGGCTTTCAAAACTTGTATTTATTTAAACACGCATGCACCAAAACCACTAGATTACTAAAAAAAACAAAACATGGCACCATAGCATGTTGCAAAGAAGGATTATTACACAAAATGGTATTACTGGTTTACTTGGTAAACTTTTTGGCATTGTGTAGTATTTGTGACCCATGTTTAGTTATTTTTTTTTTTTTTGTAGCCTAATGATGGTCAAAAGTTGAAAGCTGATTTCTTTGTTTGTGTTTTAGCAGACTTGTTCTGTTCTTAGTCTACAGTATTTTGTCTCCAATACAATTTAAGCGGCTCTTCAACCATGCCTCTGAGAGTTAAATGGCCTTGCGGTTCCCTCCTTCTTTCACAAAATACTAGCTTTCCCATGATTCGGATTTGCAGCGGCAGATCCTTATTTGAAGTCTGAATGACCTCTATCTAATGGTTTATTTTTATAAATCTGAAAAGGGGTGGGGGATATGTTTGGTCTTGGGCATTCTTGGAGTGTTTAGCTTTAGAATCCGCACTTCAATATTGAAGCCCCCTCTGGCCTTTTAAGAGTTGTGTGTCTGTTTCCTATCTCCTTTGCTTATTTCATGTGGTTCTGATTTTTTTTTTTTTTTTTGGTTTTCCCTCAGTTCTTGCGGATATAATCAATTTTACATTTGAGCCTGAACTTTTTTAAAGGGTCTCCAAACAGAGTTACTTTTCCAAAGCTTTTACAAATACACAATTACCTGTATTTACTGAATTTTTCAGGATTTGCATTTGATCTAATTTTCTGTTAAATGTTGGCTGACGTTTTAGGCTATGAGAGCTAAAAAAGGACCGTGACTGGTAGTCTTCTGTGGTACAAGACAAAAGATCCTGCTACTATGCTAAATTCATTTTAAATGTATTATTTTAGCTTATTTATTTGTACTGCATTCTTGCATAGCATCAGTGTGTTTTATTGGCTAGCCTTGTGTTCTTGCAAGCATGGAAATCTGAATTTGGTTTTGATGGCAATATTCCTGGAATGTATATATGTATTTGAATGCTTCAGTTTCTTCCCACAACCCTTATATATACTGCAAAGTTAAAAAAAAAAAAACAATCTTTAGGGTTTTTTGACACTAGCAACATTGAACAATAGAAGAACAAGCCAATTTGCCTTTTGCCCTATGGCTGTTCACACCCTGCATTGATTTGAGCTGAAAAAGTAGAACATTTTCCATTTTTGCTGCAGCACATAGGAATTGCAGAAAAGTTGGAAGAAAACCAAAAACTTCCATTTATTTAGACATTTTGAACATTATGCATACAGTAACCTGTGATGAGTAGTGTGAGTGAGCCCAAAAAATAAAAAATGTTGAATGTTCCTATTTTGGAGACCGTGGTCACCAGATCAAACAGAAATACAAACTTGATCTGTGGTCCTATCCAAAAAAAAAAAATGCTTTACACATATACTTCAAATATCCAAAATTGTCTAATTGTAGTGGAGATGTTGAATTATAAGCTCTACTTGGCAAGGTTGTGACATGAATAGATAATTGTGTTCTATAAAGTGTGGATAAATATGCAGGCACTATATAAAATAAGTATGTTTAGTGGTCTTTAACGTTGTCTTGGTACAAGGGACCCCCACCAAAAATGTGTACACATACAAGCGTGCAGTACATCTACTGCTTTAGAGGCAGCGAGGGGAAAAGAAAGCATCAACAGGAAGGCAGCATTTTCATTGTTCTGTGGGACTTTTTATTTTTACGCAGAATTGATTGTCCAGTCTGACATCGCCAAGAGATTGATTTGTAGAGCACAGCCGCCCCCCCTGTCTCATTTGAATGATGGCAGAATAGAGTTATTATTGTGCTCAGTGGCACCATGCAGGGTCTCTTAAAACAGTGATTCTTTTGTGAAAAGATTGGCTTGGGGACTTTGGCAAAACTACTGGTAGGTTTGTTTACAAGAAAACACCCAATACACCCTCAAGGAATGTATTTCATTTTTCTTCACGAGGCATGGATTCTTCTGCGCCGAAGGCGATTTGTGTAAACCCTATTCACTTCTTTCTTTTCTTCTTCCCGAATGCAGATGCCAATATGGATGGCAGGGACAGTACTGCGACAAGTGCATTCCTCACCCAGGATGTGTCCATGGCACTTGCACTGAACCATGGCAGTGTCTGTGTGAAACGAATTGGGGTGGTCAGCTCTGCGACAAAGGTATGCTAATCGTACAGCAGACTCTACTCAGGGAAAGCCTTTTGTTTCTTGTTATGTAAAGTTGTGTTATTCATCACATTCCATTACTAACTGGGTTGATGTACAAGATCTAGAGAAAAGGAATGTGTCTGTGTTGCCTATAGTAACCGTTTCTCATTTGTCTGGTGCTGGCTTTATCAATAAAGATGTGCAGAATAACAATACCATAGCAAAAAAATTTCAGTGCTTTGGGTACATAAAAATAAAACCAAACTTTTTTTGTCAATCACTGTGTTTCTCATGCAAAGATATACAAGAAAAGGCTTAACCTACTTTGCTTTCTTCAGATTCACCTTCACCAGATTCACCTGCTGCTTCTAATTATCCTTTTCTTTCAATGGTCACAGGTGCTCTGTAAAAATGTGGGAATGTAATTATCTTTACAGTTGTCAATACTAATGGATAATTTGATGTATATTGGACAAATCCGTAACACTTAGAGGTGTGGAATGTTGTCCATGAGCACAGATCTCTGCTTTTACAATCTGAAGAGTACCACGCCCAGCAATGCTTAGTTAGCTCTGGGTACAGTGTAAAAAGTCTTGTGAACACAAGCTTCAAATCATAAAAAAGAAGAGTAATTCTAGTGTCCAAAAATTAAGTGATATATATTTTTTTACAGATTTGAACTCCTGTGGAACATATCAGCCCTGCCTGAATGGGGGTACCTGCAGCAACACTGGCCCTGACAAATACCAGTGTTCCTGTCCGGAGGGGTATTCGGGCCAAAACTGTGAAATAGGTCAGTCTTAAAAGTGTTTTAGTGTCTGTTAACACTAGTGGTCATTGTGCGCATATTGTATAGATGTGAGGCTCAGTTTTTGAAAACAAACACACCATTACAAGCATCAAAATAATTCACTTTAAAAAAGAAAAAAAATGGTCTAATAAATATAAAAAAATTAGTCACATGACTGTATTCTGTAAAGTGCTGTTAACACTATATGAATACATGATAATTGTAACCTTTCAGTGACTTATTCTTGTGTTGTCAATGCAACCTATTTGTGTAAAGAAAAAAAAAATGTTGCCAGTTGTCACGAATATGTAAATATATGTATTGTGCAAGTTGTACCTTCAACTTTCCCAGGCTAGACTTAGAAAACCCAGTCGCCCTAAGTTACACACGGATAGAAGTCTTCCCCCAGACATGATAAATGGGGCTGACACTTTGCAATGATTAGCTTCCTCTATAGTTCACGTTTTGGGCACTAGGCATGACTGATTACAAGACCTGGAGTCTTCAAAGCTTGCATTTTATCCCATAAAACTATTACTTTAACCTCCACATTATCTGTTTTCAGTTGCTAATGGTAAGTCTTGTATTTGTACTTCTAGTACTAGAGTATTGTAATTGCTGCTTTGCCCCCTCCTCACCCTGATATTGTGTGGCAGTGCTCTCCCGAGTCTATGGGAATCTGTTAGTCCTGGCTCAAATTCAAGCTGATCTAAGCTATGGCACATTGATCAGATCAGCTTAGCATGAAAGATTATTTCCTTCTTGTTTGAAGTTGTGTTAAACCAAGCACTGTTAATGAGAATAAGATATAGGAGTATTAGCGCTGGTCACATCTTTTGCAGCAAGGTGGTCCACACATAGGACCAAGCTCCTTATTTTTTTTTTTTTTTTTTTTTTTTTGTTTCTTTTCCCAGCACCACTCGTTTTATTAGTTACTAGTTTGTAATTTTTTTTTGTAGGTCATTAATGTAATCTAATCTTTTTAATACAGCTGAACACGCCTGTCTGTCTGATCCTTGCCACAATGGTGGAAGCTGCATGGAAACCACAGGAGGCTTCGAATGCAACTGTGCTCCAGGCTGGACGGGACCAACCTGCACCCTCAGTATGTACCTAATAATGGAAAGGATTTGTTAAGTTAACTTGCAATCTACCCTGCTTCCAAAATTGGGTTATCAGAGGTAACCCATAACCATATGTTAAAAATTGAGCATTAACCAAATTGACCTTTTGAAAATTTTTAATTACTTGGTATAGGTTACTTATTAGTTACTATACATTGCCTTCAATATGCCTCTGCGTGGTTTGATTGATAAAAATTAATTTTTCTTTAGATATTGATGACTGCTCTCCAAACCCATGTGGGCATGGTGGTACCTGCCAGGATCTGGTAGATGGATTTAAATGTGTTTGTCCTTCCCAATGGACTGGCAAGACCTGCCAAATAGGTAAATATTATAATTATCTGTGATATATGTGATGTTTTCCCTAGATTGCAAATACTGTATTTACCTTGAAAAATATTTATGCAAATTATTGTATCGGCCATTGTTGTATCAGGATAGGCTGGTTCTGTGCTGCCAAATCTCCCATTGATTGATAAACCCCGTTTGTTTAAAGTTGTCAGGTCGGCTAATTGTCGGGCAATTATTTTGGTTTACAGGTGCTTCGGAATTTTTTTTATGTCAAAACCTGATTGTAAGCCGGTCCTAAAATGTTAAAATAAGACATTTTATATCATCTATTTTTTTTTTTTTCATGGCTTCTTCCACATTTTGATGGTCTTGTTTTGTTCTTTGTTATTTCTACTTGTATTCCCCCAAGCTCAGGGTGTTTTTTCTTTTTATTGGCCATAAAACTAACCCCAATTGTATGGGAACGATAGGGTTCTTGTTACAGAGTGCCTCCAGCCATGGCAGGTTGAGATCCAACATTAACCATAAATAAATGTATGTTTAAACTAAGTAGCGCACTCTGGAAAAGCATTTAACATGAGCCTATGCTCTCCCCTGCTTGGTCCTGTGGGAAAGTTGCTGTATCTTTTCAGCCGTGTCAACTCCCACAGACCAAGGAGTTTACAGCTGGGTTCCAAAATGTGGATGATCTCATGAAGAATGACTTGTATGCATTCTTTATGAAACTCTCTAATCTGGCTGACAATAGTGAAGGAAGTTCCCCTCTGCAATGCTCAATTGCCTCTTACTGTTCTTAATGAGCAATCGGGCAAATACCAGTGAATTAAAGGAGCTGGTTTTTAAGTCTGCCAAAAAAAAAAGTCTCACCTTACAGACATATGTGAGCACATTTCTGTTCTGTGACTGAGGCTAGGAAGAAGCCAGTTCAAAGGTTACTCTTCCATATATTCATAGGAAATTAGGATGGAGGCACACAATAAGCCCTAGGATTACTGGAGCCTTATATGAATGTATAGTTCTGGGAAAATAACCCAAAAACAAATAAGCTTTGAACGTT
This sequence comes from Pyxicephalus adspersus, assembly GCF_032062135.1. NCBI lineage: Eukaryota > Metazoa > Chordata > Amphibia > Anura > Pyxicephalidae > Pyxicephalus > Pyxicephalus adspersus. Next base: position 130,339,249 of record NC_092861.1, read on the forward strand.
TATTTTCTTCCTCTCACGGACTTGGGAATATGTTGTAGACCCCTACCATATGTGTGTACGTATATTGTGAGCTGTATGTTTTAGCTTTTATTACAGTGCTTTGTAGCTTGGGATTCTTACATTGGAAAAAGATGCTGAAATGAGAATAAACAAATATGGGGTAATTGCTTCTAGCAGCTAGATTCTTTTGTTTTAGTGGAATACATTTTTGTATTCAAGTCAACGACCCATATTACCAGTGTTGTATCACATAGGTGTAACAAAAATATTTTTTGCATTGCAGCAAAGTCTACACTGGGTCCTTTTGTTGAACCCTTTTTTTTCTCAGATTAGGGAATTCAGTCTTTTTACCATTTTTGTTACAAAAAATGGAAACCGTGTACAGTATACTCTGGTTAATAGTAGGGTGGTTCTCCTCTGATGGGTGCACAATATGTTATGTTGACCAGGGTTGGCCTTTTTTTTAAGAGTTTTTCTTGCTTCTTATTGTGTCTACAGGACAGAAAGCAAAGGTAAACATTCTCATGTGGACAAAGACTTTAAAACCCAACATATTTTAAACTAGCAAAGTTTTGGATTAGGTTACTTTTTTAAATTCTAGACCAGACACTAATGACTTTTAGGTTATTTTTCCAAGACCCCAAGCTGTATTATCTGCTAAAATTACTCTAGGACTTGTGGGCAAGTTTATGCTATTTTAGTATCTTTTATAGACAACTAACCTGTGGTCTTTTTCTTGTAAGATGCAAACGAGTGTGAAGTCAAACCCTGTGTGAATGCAAATTCTTGCAGAAACCTCATCGGCAGCTACTATTGCGACTGCATCCCTGGATGGATGGGTCAAAATTGTGACGTCAGTAAGTATAGCTTTTTTCTGACCTATTCTAATTGACATTGAGTATCTATGCACATTCAAACATTCAAGTTCAAACTGTGGCCACCATTCAACAATTCGGCTTAACTGATGGATATAACTGCTTACTGTTTCATGAGTTTCCTCTGTACAGATGTAACCTGTACTATTTTAAGACTAACCTCTCTGCCCCTTCCCCCTAAAAAAAAAAACACAAAAAAAACTAGAACATCTAAATCAGTTGATATGATTTAAGGAAAAAGGGAGTTGTCTGCTTGGAAAGAAAATATACAATTTTATCAAACTTATTAGTCTGTAGTATGGTCACGTTCTGATAACATAGCGAAAACAATGATGTGAAGTTTTTAGCAAACCTCTGGAAGAATTACTTCAAGGTCCCCACCCTTTAAAATAACCTTATCTAAAGGAAAGGATGCAGGAAACTCAACAAAAGCTCTATCTAACTACGGTTATAGAGATTTACGTTTTTTTTTTTTTTTTTTCAGCATCATTTCAAGTGCGTATAGTTTTACATGATCCACAATCTCAAGTGTCTTTTGTGTCATAGTTATATAGTTTCTGCTCTTGTCTCTCCCTTGTCTAGATATCAATGATTGCATTGACCAGTGCCAAAATGGAGGAACCTGCAGGGTATGTAGATTTTTTTTTTTTCTATTCAAAACGAATATTTAGCATGATTACCGATGACCAAAACTTTTTGGGGAATCCACCAGTAAGATCTCCTACCTGGAGTTTAAATCTACACCCCTTAGCTCAATCCTTTATTACAGTAAAGCAAACTTGTCATTAATGAAGCACTGGTTTTGCTGACCCCTTTTTTTTTTTTTTTGCTAGCTTCTTGGCTGTATTACTTCTGGTCCCAATAATTTGGTACTGACCAAGAAAGAATATGCAAATAAAGAATATAAATTTTGTTCTGATTTTGTGTAATCTGCGTACTTTCTCTGAGTCAGTGATTTTGGCAATATTGAAGCCAGATGATTGGGCAACCAGCAGTTTTTTTTAGGTCTTCAATGGCTTATTTTTTACTTAGCTCCTGTTTTAGTGGCTATGGAAGGTGGGCTGACCTGGGAACTCAATTATAGAAATCTGTGAAATATTCTGAGAAAATAAATCTGCCATTTTAATTAAAATATTTTGGATGGACAGTCCCATAATATCTTTTTACTGAAAACCAATTTTATGGAAACAAAAGATGCATGTTAAAAATCTGTCCCTATTTCCTTGAAAGTTGATGTTTAGTCTGAAGTATCATAAATGTTTTTATAAACAATTGTGGGAATAAGGCTTTTATGCTAAATTAATTTAGGGGGCTTTGCACACTTTTTTATTCTCTTTTTCACGTGCTAACAGATATTATTGTTGATTCAAAAGTAAACAGCGTTCCTTTTGTTTCAATCTTTGTCAACTGCAGGACTTGGTTAATGGCTTTCGCTGTATCTGTCCGCCCGGCTATGCAGGGGAGCGCTGTGAGAAAGACGTCAATGAATGTGCCAGCAACCCTTGTATGAATGGGGGTCACTGCCAGGATGAAATCAATGGATTTCAATGTCTGTGTCCCGCTGGTTTCTCTGGAAACCTCTGTCAGGTGAGCACTGGTGAAATGCAAACCTTCCTGGATTGTTCTGAAGACCAACAGCCCCCCTCCCTCCTTTTCTAATGATTTGTACACTAAATACCTTATGTTCAGTGAGGCTTGCTATATAGTCATACTCCTTACAGCTGTCTGCCAATAAAGCGTTGGTCTGGGGAAGGTAGGGAGGGAGAGGGTGAGCCAAGGAAATCAAATCCATTAAATTAAACAGATCACAAATGTTTTTGTGTTAAAGTTTTGTTATATGTTCCTAGCTGGCCTTTGGTGACTGTTTTATATCCTGGATGTGTCTCTTCAGATCTAGGCAGTGCAGAGCTGTACATTCTGCTTTAAGTAAAATGAATAGAGGCAGCTAGATGAAAAGGTCAGATTCCAGAGTCTCTGTTCTCTTTAGTATTGAATAGGGTAATAATAAAACCTTTGTTTTGCTTCTGCTTTTCTCTCCAACATTTACAGTTGGACATAGATTACTGCAAGCCCAACCCTTGCCAGAACGGAGCCCAGTGCTTTAATCTCGCCACAGATTACTTCTGTAACTGCTCCGAGGACTACGAAGGAAAGAACTGTTCGCAATTAAAAGATCACTGCCGCACTACTCCCTGCGAAGGTATGTGTGCCACTGCTTGACACATGCTGGGCTCTTAGCAAATCTATATGGGTGCATTGACTATGGAGGCACTAGTGAACCACACAGGGTGATAATAAAATCCAGCTGTGCCCAAGCAGTTAAGTCATTAGTGTGCAGAAAGGTTTTGGTGGTGGAGCGGAAGTCAAGCGAGTCGCGACTATTAAGTGCTGCTGCCTTTTTATGAGTTTTGGGTTAAAGTGTAAAAAATAGTAAAAAAAATTTCAAATCATGCATAGTTACATGTTTTTCAATAAAGGGGGTTTCCACTTATAGCAGTTCCTCCATAGCTGGAACTAGATAAAGAACACAGGACCTTTGATATTATAGTCAATAAATCATCTGCATTTGTAAGTGCTTACAAGAATAAAAAGCTTCATCTACATTTGTTAAACGTATAAAGATCACTTTAACATTTACACACCTAGGGTTGCAGTTTTCAGCATATTGGGTTTTATCAGTTGACTTTTATGAAGTTGCAGATTTATTATAAACCTTCTATTGAGCTTTAAATGAGCACTGAGAATCTGCTGACTTCTGCAACTAGCAGCAACTGATCAGTTTTAGCTTTATTGTGATCAGGTGAACATTGGGTCAATGTATGGTTTTATATGCATGGCATGATTTATCAGCAGGCCTTAAAAAAACATTTTAAGTATTCTATTTTTTATTTAAAGAGGAAAATGAATGTAACCATCTTCCATCCATTTTCCCTCCTGTTCAGTGATTGACAGTTGTACGGTTGCAGTGGCTTCCAACAGTACCCCAGAGGGTGTAAGATACATTTCCTCCAATGTATGCGGACCACACGGCAAATGCAAAAGCCAGCCTGGAGGCAAATTCACCTGCGAGTGCAACAAGGGCTTCACTGGCACATATTGTCATGAAAGTAAGTTGGCCCATCAATCCCAATCTTTTGTTTCAAAATGAGACCTTGTAAGTTTGGAAGAAGCAAATGTTTTTTTCCGGGGTTACCTAAGCTGGGTCGTAGATCACACCCAGGTAACCCTACAAAAACATTCTTTTAGTATCATAGTTGTAATTCCATTTAATTAGCATTTTATTTATTTTAAAAGCCTATTTTCACTTTAATATAGTAGTTTATTACATACAATGCTAATCAGATATTTCTTCTTTAAGATATCAATGACTGTGAAAGTAGCCCATGTAAAAATGGAGGAACCTGCATCGATGGAGTGAACTCCTACAAGTGTATTTGCAGTGAAGGATGGGAGGGAACCTATTGTGAAATAGGTAAGTTAATTTTCTTTTAATTGGTCAGCTCTACAAATTTTACCAGAACATGTAATAGGTCCTAAATCTAAAATTATCAGAACAATTGTTTGATTTTAGTTTACAAGGATACTAATATGATAAACTGAATTGATTGACCTTGTTGGCATACTGCACTCTGTATGGTAACACTAGTTCTTCTGTAGTACTAATGTGCTAGAATCCTTGACATGGTGATTGTATATTTTGTGGTATAGATTGTAGTGATGAAATTTTTTAGTGTATACCCCTTTTAAGGGTAGGGGCTAATGTTCCTTGAAACGTGCCGTATAATTTGTATGCACCATATAACTATATAAATATTTACTAGTATTTGCAGTGATGCTGATGTCTCCAGTGTTTGCAGTCTTCATATTTTGTATCTCACCATGTGCTGTGTTTGTTGCTGTTGTTTCAGACATAAATAACTGCAGTAAAAATTCTTGCCACAATGGAGGTACTTGTCGGGACTTGGTTAATGATTTCTACTGTGAATGCAAGAATGGGTGGAAAGGAAAGACCTGCCACTCCCGTAAGTGTGTGTGTTAGTAATTGGAGCTAAAACATTGGTGTGTTCATAGTGCTGGGCCTGATAACAAAATTTTGGTCTTTTACAGAGGACAGCCAGTGCGATGAGAATACCTGCAACAATGGGGGCACCTGCTATGACCAGGGAGATACATTCAAGTGTATGTGTTCTCCTGGATGGGAAGGGACTACTTGTAATATTGGTAAGAATTCACAAATTAGGCTTGTAGATTGCTTTTTTTTATTATTATTATTACCTCTGATGTTTACACTAAATGTATAAAAGCAACTACATGGTATGTAGGCTGTGGGTTGCTTAGCTTTGTGCAAGTTTTGACATGGTGAAAGAACGTTAAAGGTTACAGGAATTTTTGCTAACTCTCTTGATTAGGTAGTGGGGAAATAAGGATTACCTTTTCTAGGTATTATGCATTAAAACTACAAAAGAGAGATTTTACTGCTCAAACGTTTGTAGTATGGAAAGTTCAGCTTTCCAAAACTGAATTATAAGGGTGGAGTTATCCTTTAACAATGTGCTGAAATCCTAAACCATTTCTTTACACCTAGTAAATGCTAGCATCAGACACTGATTGTAAATGCAGTGTTAATTAATTTTTTTTTTTAGAATGTTAGAAGTGTTCCTTTAAATTCTGTAAAATGATTGCTGTAGAGTATTGCAATGTAGAAGATTGGTTTGATTGCCTTGGTTCCCGCTCAGCTCTCATGCTTTCTTTACATTGTTTTCTTCGTAGCAAGAAACAGCAGCTGTTTGCCAAATCCTTGCTTCAACGGTGGAACTTGCGTAGTCCGTGGGGACTCTTTCACTTGTGTTTGCAAAGAAGGCTGGGAAGGTCCAACGTGCTCTCAGAGTAAGTCTGCTTACAAAGCTTTGCTGGAAGGGAGATCCATCCGCAGCTAGACAATTAGCTCATCCTACCACCCCATGTACCTTTTAATTGAAAGCAGAAGTGGGAAGTGTTTGATTTGGACCTCAGCATCACCTGAATCATGTTTTGCCGTAACATTAAGTAACAGAGGCTCGACCTGGGCATGAGAAAGTTTGATGAGATAACCAGAGACAGATGTTGCCCCATGTTTTCCTGCATTCTCAGCTTGTCTGCTTCCCTTCACTTTCATCCAGCTTGACCCCCCCCCCCCCCCCTTCCTTTAAACTAGAGCTCTTCCTGTGTTTGCAGTTTTATGTATGCAATTTGATTTTAATTATAATCCACAGGCCCTATATCATTTTAATTTGTGCTTCTGATTTGTGTTTGCAGATACCAATGACTGCAACCCACATCCATGGTAAGCAAAATGAACACACATTTACAAAATCCCATTACAAGATTTCTGTGCCATTGTACATCAGGATGATAGAATGTTAGAGATAAATGCCATTTGTTAGAGAGATATACCTTTTCCTAAATGGAACTTGTTAGGACAGAAATATAAGGAAATTGCAATCATTTTTTTTATCTGTTGTTCACCAACACTTGATTTCTTTTTAATTCCTGGTCAGTGGCTTATATCATCAAGGTTGAACAAGAGCCTCTAGAGTCTCTATTTAATTTTATTCATGGGGGATTTTAATTTGCCATTGAAATATGTAGGATATATTTTGTTATTAAAGTTTTTTTTATTTAGTGAGAAATACCGATCTCTATATAGGAGATGTAGTAAATTTTTTTCCCCCAAATGCTGCTGGCTAACTTTATTACCTGTGGTTGGCAAACATTCTTTATATTTTAAAATTTTGCTTTTTTAGACTTGTAATGATTGTAATTTTATAGCCAGACAAGCATGGACTTCTATGCAGGCAGCCTAGTGATTTTTGTAAAGAGTGGCAATTATCTTGTCACATACTTGAATGAATTCACATTCTGAAGCCAATTTTAACATGTCTGCTTAGGAGAAAAACTGCTAATAAAAAGTGCAGTACAAACTAGCTCAAGGTTAATTCATAAAACTATGGGCTTTAAATATTTGTATTCATTGACAAATTTTACAAGGTTTGTGTTTTTCTTTTTTCCAGCTACAACAGTGGAACATGTGTTGATGGAGACAATTGGTATCGATGTGAATGTGCGCCTGGATTTGCTGGTCCAGACTGTAGAATTAGTAAGTATTGGTGTCACGTATTTGAAACCACTCACACTAGTAGTGAGAATGTTGGGTTTATGAAAGGCTCCCAGCCAATATTGTGGTGGTTTGTACTGGTTTTAAATTAAGGACCATTTTGATTAATGCTTTCAATTACTGTTGCCTGAAATGGTGGTGATCGTTCCACATGACTGTATAGGATTGATCCTGTTCTATAGAAAAGGTTAGCATAAGGTGTGTCGATGTTGTAGGATACTGGAATCAACTCTATAGTTTTGCTAGAGACCATCAAAAACAGTTTTTCAGTTGAGCGTTAGGAATGTTACACTACTCTGGGGCCAGAACAAACTTTAGGGTGAACTGAATCTGTTCCAAGTATTTCTAGTGGATTCTACTATTGTGTAGAGATGTCCGGTCCTCATAGTGAAAGGTTAACAAAAATAGACCTTGTAATGGCCTAGGTATGTAAGCTTGGCCTTTTACTGTGGGGTCAGTTTACGATTCTTAGTCTATGATTTTGCAAGCCCAGATTTTTCTTGTCCCTGTTAAACAATAAAAAAAGCTGACTTGTTGCACTAGTACTACAGACAGTTCTCGCAAGGCCATTCCAAGATGAAGCTGTGTGTGCTCTATCGTAAATATTGTATAATCCATTTTGATTTTTATGTTTGCTTCTGTGGGTTTTGGTGAAAAAATGACAATTGTTCCTGTCTGCTGTGTAAAACCAGGCCATTAAATCACGGCAATAGATTTTGTGTAATTATACCTTGGGAAGATCTAAACTGTAATTTCCATCTAAAGTGGTATTCTCCGGTCCTTCATTTGAAATAGTGTTCTGTCATAAATGTTAACGCTGTTGATTTCACACCAGATTCCATGTAAAAAGCCGTAGTAGTGATAATACAGCTGGGAACCTTTCACACACACATTCTTGAATAGGCCGGCCTGGATTTGGCTGGTGGCCAAGTGGGGGGTCTAGCTTGCGTAAGGATGGCTCCATCTCTCTCTCTTGCTGCCTGCATGTGCTCGCTGCTGGCTCTAATAAGAATGGAAGCTCTATTGTATTCAAGCTTTAAGGAGAGAGAGATTGGAGCTTCTAAGGGAAAGTTAAAAAAGTTGAGGGTGGTGGCCCATCACCGGTAACCAAGTTCATTTTTATTAGAAATAGATACGTGCATGGTGGCTATGTATTATGCACAAAGCCACAAGAATGAATTGCCTTTAAAATAATAAAACTATGATGATCTGTAACTGTATATGACACGCAATGTAGAAAAATAGTTACAGGACCCTATGGCTCTTGGAAATTTAATCTTGAAAGGAAGCTATCATGAAACAAGATGGGTGAATTTTTTGAGACCGTATTGAGAATTTCATTGCTATTTTGTGTTATCACATCAGTAATGGAAGGGGCATGGACTCCTTGCACATAGTCTTTCAATTGGTTTGTGGATAAAAACCGTGATTTAGGAAAGATTCTTTTTTCCCTATAGCAACCAGTCATCTTTTTTTTTACCAATAGCTCTGCATCTTAAAATGAAATAAGGATACTGATAGGCAACATGAACCTTTCCTGACTAACTAACTCTCCTCGTTATAGCTGTTTTGCTTTTGATCGTATGTCACACAACTTGTTGTCTGTGTATCTATATTAATCTCCTCCCTCTTACCTAAGAGTTACATAATGTCATTGTGTACACAACATAACGCAAATTAACACAATATAATCTTGAACTAGGTTTCTTTTCCAGCATGCTTGTCTAATTTGTGGCTGATGGCCAATGGCAGCTGCATAGAGTTGGGCCTTTCCTTGATTTTTGTTGGCCCTGTGACATGTTTTGAAATTCCTAATTTATATAGGATGTTGCATTTACCATTTTGTTTGTGTTGTTTTTCCTTTTAAGATATCAATGAGTGCCAGTCCTCACCATGTGCTTTTAGCGCGACATGTGTTGATGAAATTAATGGCTACCGTTGCATCTGTCCACCTGGCCGGAGTGGTCCAAAGTGTCAAGAAGGTATTGCCAGCTGCAGCTTGTCATGAAAGTATTTAAAGCAGCTGTTTAAATCCTGTGTGGATGTATAGCCCAGAAACAGATGAAGCATATTCGTGTTCTGACCTTGAGATACTTAAAGCCCGGTAGTCTAAATATTGGTTCAGCGTACAAAATGACTTCTTGTAGCTTTACAGTAAACCCGTCGGTCCTGGGCAAGTCATTTGGATAATTGTTTGTATGACAACTCTGTCCACTTTGGAGAGATTTACAGTAAGTTAAAAGAACATTTCCCTAAGGGGACAGAAATAACCTGATACGGATTTTAATCCTTTCCTACTCTATCAGAAGCAAAACAAAAAAATGTTTTGCCTTTCTATCCACTCTTTATGCCTCTGGAAAGGAAAAGTGGATCAAAACTGGCTGAAAGCTATGTAAATACTTTGTAAATGCTTGTGACATTGTACATCCTGCTCTTTAGATTAGAATTTACAATCTAAAGCCTGTTTTCCATGTTATCAGCCCCCTGCCTCAGTCCATCCTTTGTCCCTCTATTTACATGCACAAAGTATGGTCCAAGGTTTTTAGATAAAACGACTTTTTGAAGCACCATTATTCCATGATCCTAGATCAGAAAGTGACACCACTTCTTGTCCAAGAAAAGTTGCACTAGTGTTTGATGTGAAGGCTTAATCTCATACTAGTGTTTGTGCAGTTACAGGAAGGCCTTGTATAATCAATGGACATGCTACACCAGATGGAGCCAAATGGGACGATGACTGCAACTCCTGTCAATGTTTGAATGGAAAAGTTACCTGCTCCAAGGTAAGCTCCTTATTTTAACGTTGTCATACAGCGTGAAGAACAAGCTCTTCGAAGGCCTAATAAGCTTTGAGTACGGTCTAAAATGATTAAGTGGTTTGCTTTCAAATTCAGCCATTGTACAGAAAAGGGCTGTCATCACTGTGTAAGGACAGGATGCATACAGGATGATAAGGCAGCGCACGTCATGCCCTGTGCACACTTCTGATTGTACAGAAACGGCATGCTTTTTTTCTGACATAACCTGATATTCCATTCAAGCTGTTCTAATGCTTTACTGTGTCACAGATCACTATGTGAGTTAACCAATGGCTGTGTTTTTTTTTCTGTAAATGTTCAGCCTATTTGTTGCAGCTATTCCATACAAAGATTTTAAATTTGAATAAATGTCTTGTTGCTTAGTGTCACTGCACTTTGCATATTGCTATTATTATTACTAACTTGTATTTTATATAGCTGCAACATATTACCCAGTTCTTTACAAAGTCCATTGTTCTGTCCCTCAAAGGTGCTCCCAATCTAACAATGGCTTTCAATAGATTAATTGAATGCTATATATGATGCAGGTTACCCATGACGGTGCTCTTTAGAGGTTACTTCAGCTGGAGCAGTGTAAAAGACTTTTCAATTGACTTCATTTGGTGCTTGTAAAGCCTAGTTTCCCTTACACATATGAATAGGCACAGCAGATTTCATATCTGGGTCCAAAATATATCTTAAGTACCATAACTAAAATGGTGGACATTGCAACCATCTTACACAGAGATGGAGCATTTACAATGCAAATCTAAACATGCATCCTAGTAATAGTATTGAAATGTTTCTTTAGTACAACAGTTTTTTCACCAGTAAACTCACAATGCAGTTAGTGACTAAACTGAGATTCGTTAAGAGTATCAGAAGCTCAGCAGAAAATATTCTGGTGGAGAAAGTTTACTTTTCTAGTAAAGAGATTTTCCTGCTCTGGGCTAATTTCCTGCTAGTAATGCATTGCAGCTAACCCCTCCCCAGCCCGGCTGATGACAGCACAGAACAAAGGTTAGCGCTCAGCTGGAGAGCAACTGTAAATACATTGCCTAATATCTCTCATTGGAGCAGACACTTCAGTAAAGGTTTACAAGCAGGGCTTAACTAAAAGGTACCCTGTGTTTGAAGATTGGTATAAACTCCACTGAGCCATGTCTTAGACTGGTAGCAGAAAACATTTATTTTTGGTTGTAAACATTTGTTATTTAATTTCATAGGTGTGGTGTGGCCCGCAGCGATGTGACCTAAACCATTTAGGTCTCAACGAATGCCCTCCTGGACAGTCTTGTGTTCCTATTAAAGACAACCACTGCTTTGTTCCTCCGTGCGTTGGAGCTGGCGAATGTTGGCCTTCCAATCAGCCTCCACTAAAGACAAAATGTAACGCTAATGCTAGTTATCAAGACAACAGTTGTGCAAACATCACTTTCACCTTCAACAAAGAAATGATGTCACCGGTGAGTAAGGATAAACTAGACATTTGAAAGGGCACTGCTTGTTTTTAGGTAAGCAAATTGGCAGGTTGGATCTTACCACTGGAGCCCTGTTTGGGTAGACAGACTTTTAAAGAATAATCACTCTTTTATAGTTTGGGGGGGTGCTGGCATCTAAATTTCACACTGCTTTTTCTGGGGGACTCCAGTGCCAAGATCGACTCAGTTGGGTTGTAAACTCCATTCGCTTATGTCCCATAAGAGGATTAAAAAATGTGGAGATCAAGAAACCAGTTTTAGCAGCTAACTGGTCTCCAACCCAAATTGCTGTATTTATTGTTAAGATTAAATTTTAGAAAAATGTCCATTAACTACAAAAACATATCAGAGGTAGTATTGTTTACTGAGGCCGCATTTCCAGAAATAAAATCTAATTTGCTTTTTTTGTGATCAGGGCCTAACTACAGAGAGCATTTGCAATGAACTGAGGAATCTGAACATCCTAAAGAATGCTTCAGCTGAATATTCCATCTACATCACCTGCGAGCCGTCTCCTTTGGCAAACAACGAGGTCCATGTGACTATAGTAAGTACAGATCACACTGTGGGAAAAAGCGTGCACATACCATAAACTGGAAATATAAACTTTATTATTGGTACAGGATGCATGCTTTCATGAGGTCTTTGTTTCAGCTCTGCACATTGCACGAATCCTAGTATAGGAAACAAAGCTGGACATAAAAGCAGCAAATTGTACAATAGCCTAAAACTAGTAGGAGCTGGAAAGATATGAGGGAGTAATTAAACTAATATTCAAACTTTTCCGTTGTTAGGCAATTTTTAAATGATGAATGGAGAAATGTGGGCACTTAAATGCTGGTCTTTTTCCTGGTACCTTCCTATATTTTCATTTTGCTTTAAGTTTTTCGTTCTAAATCTAAATTTACATTTCTCTTTCAGTCTGCTGACGAAAACCGTGATGGTAGGAATCCTGTTCAAGAAATCATTGAAAAAATAATTGACCTTGTGAGCAAACGAGATGGAAACAACACTTTTATCGCATCGGTGGCTGAAGTCAGAGTACAGACACAGAACAAAAACAGAACCGGTGAGTTTTGTAGCTACTGAGGAAGTGAGAGCATGTCAGTACAATGAGTATATTAACACTAAAAAATCATGGGGTTTAATTATAATGCAGAGCCAAATATTGATATCTGCTTTCCAGAAAATACTTCTGTACTATGCAGATGGTGGCCCATTTCATGCACAAAAACTGGGCAGCCATGTGTAGCTGGTAAAGTTTTCTCTGCTCAGTGGACCAGAAAGACCTCCATGATTAGTGGAGAGCAGTAATGTGATGGTCCAGGCTCTTTTGTTTCTGTTTACAGAATTCTGTTCTGTGTTTCTCTTCTTCAGAGCCAGCAGGGCACAGACCTGGATTTGGGTTCTTGGTATTGCTCATGATATTCTTACAACAGCATTAAAAGGGCATATAGTGGGCATACTTCTGATGAGTGTAGAATGTAGCATGATTGTAGTTCCAGCTTATATAAAGAGTATACAAATGTAGTCATACAGAAGTTAAAGAATGCATTATTACTGCTACTTATGTGATTATAAATCTAAAAGTTATACTAGTTGGTAGTATTGGCTTTAGTTAGGAACTTTAAAAAACTTATGGATGCCCTAGGACAAATGATGCATCAAACTACCAAACCATGACACCATGATGGGTGTTGACGTCACCAGTTGAAAACCTACTGCTTCTCTGTAAAATTTACTGGTGCATACTTTAGCATAGTCAGCAGGTTGTTTAGGTAGGGAGGTGCCATAATTGCATAATCTGCACATTTTGTAATATATGAACATGGATCTTAATTTCTTCTCCTCCTAAATTTTCAGAGTTCCTCGTACCCTTGCTGAGCTCCATTCTAACCCTGGCCTGGATTTGTTGCCTGGTGACTGCGTTTTACTGGTGTATCAGGAAACGGCGAAAGCACGGCAGCCAAAGTCACACGGCCTCTGAGGATAACACCACAAATAATGTGCGGGAGCAGCTTAACCAAATAAAAAACCCTATAGAAAAGCACGCAGCCAATAGCGTCCCCATTAAAGACTACGAAAACAAAAATTCCAAAATTGCAAAAATAAGGACACACAACTCGGAAGTGGAAGAAGACGACATGGACAAGCACCAGCAGAAAAGCAGATATGTCAAGCAGCCAGCCTACACGCTGGTGGACAGGGATGAAAAGCCACCTCTTAGCACTCCCACAAAACAACCACACTGGACAAATAAACAGGACAACAGAGACTTGGAAACAGCACAGAGTTTAAACCGGATGGAGTACATTGTATAGCAGAGGAAGGCGCTGCCATGCAGAGCTGGTGTCCGCTGTTAAGGGCTCGGGAGTCTCTAGTTCTTAAACTGTTGTGTAATATTCGAGTCTGAGGCTATTATTTACTTAGAATCCCTATGTTAATTTAAGTTTTGACAAGCTGGCTTACACTGGCAAAGATAGTTGCTGTGGTTGGCTGGAATGCCAAGTGCTGCATTTCACATCTATGCAAAACTAGTCGAAAGTGCCCTAATGTAAATTCAGCCACGGTTAAAACACCCACGGAGACCCTTCAGAACATACTGCATTGCCTTTCCAGTTTGCTAGCTCTTCAGTTTTTTGTTTTGTTTTTTTCTTATTTTTATTTTTTCTTCTCCACATTTTTTCACAGGTGACCACAATTCAATCTTTAGAAAAAATTTCTTTTATTTATATTTATTATGTATATTTTTTTATTTTGTATATTTGTTTTTATAGCGATTTACAACTAGTTCTGTATTTGAAAGTGCCTTTGTAGCTCAGAACCACAGCAACTATCATAAAATTTATTATTTATTTTTTTTATTGTATTTTGTGTTTGGGAAGGGGGAGGGGAGGGACGGGCAAAAACTGTCAGCTGTTGCTGGTAAAATGAAGAATTGTCATGTAGACATTTTTTTTTTTTTTTGTATAGACCTGTAAATAATTCCTTTTTTTATTAATCACTGTGTATATTTGATTTATTAACTTAATAATCAAGAGCCTTAAAATATCATTCCTTTTTATTTATATGTATTTGTTTAGAGTTGAAGGTTTTTGATAGCTTTGTAAGCTTGTGGCTTCATTTTTTTTTCTGAATTCCTTTCTTGTTACATGTTAACTGTATGCCAAAATTTACGGTGTTCAAGAATAGTTTTATTTTTTAAAAAAGAGAAAATAGGAGGGGCGCACTTGCCTTGATGCTGTTTTTTGTACAATGTCAAATGTTAAACAACTTTATATAGTATCACTTAAAAAAGACTTTTTTGTAAATTCAGCCTGAAACCATTTTCAGAGGTAGAGTTTAGAACAACAAGTTTAGAACTTTGCTGCTTTTGGCTTTGATATAAAAAAAAAATTAAAAACATTAAAAAAAAAAACATTTATCGCTGTGACCGGCAGGTATTCTGCTACAAGGCAGTTCAAGGGAACATGTTGGGCTATTTCATGTACAAGAATTGTGAGAGTGCATGTAAAAAAAAAAATAATTAAAAAAAAAAAGTCAATTAGTGTGAAGATAACTCCGCAATCTCTTGTTTTTATAAAACCTGAATATTCTATATATATTTTTCTTTCTTCACCTTGGAAATGTAGTAAAGAACCACTTTGTAGATATGTTTTTTTTTTTTTTCTTTGATAGGGGAAGTGTACCGTTTAGTTATTTTAATACTTGAACAGTAGAAGCTCAGAGACCACTTTTGGTTTTTCAATTTTTTATTTTTTTTTTATTTTTTACTTCTTGCCTTCAGGCCAAGGCACTAAGAAATAGTTTTGTTTTGAACTTACAAGGCAAATACTAACCATGGTTTGATTGAAATGCGGTGACTATATAATGTTACAGACTCTGTGCCATCTTTATCTAATTTTTCAAGCTTCAAACCCTGAGCCAAATATTTCTTGAACATCTTATTTTTTAAATCTGTCAATTCTAGCCATAGACTTGGTAGGATACTGCAACATAAATAGTAGACCATAAAAATATAACTATAGACTATAAAACAGACCAACAATAGACCATAAAAATACACCATAGATGTAACGGTTTCCACAACCTTTCATACATTATTTGTCTCCACCAACCGAGGACCAGTCTTGGCAGAGGAATATTTAAGGTACCAACATTATGACTGTCAACTAAACAAATTTATTTAGGCAAATACAGCAGTTGTAGAGGTAACTGCTACACATGCTGCATGAAGTTTTACCATCAAGATTTCATTTTTATTGTGCCAAGTTGTCTTTTTAAAAGTTGTTCCTTAATTGTGTTTTGGCTTTGCGCAACATACTGGGCCTGATTTAATAAAGATTTCCAAGGCTGGAGAGAATACTTTTTCATCAGTGTAGCTGGGTGATCCAGCAAACCTGGAATGGATTTCTTAAGTCATTTGCTATTTGTTAGCAAATGTTTTCAATCTTGGATTAGATCCATTCCAGGTTTGCTGGATCACCCAGCTACACTGATGAAAGTGTATTCTCTCCAGCCTTGGAAAGCTTTAATAAATCTGGCCCACGGAGACAAACAATTATGCCCCATGACCATGGTTAAGTTTAGGACTACACAGGATATTTCTCATCTCTTATTTTAAGAGCCCTTGTAAATGTAATCATTGCTCTTTACAGCTGTAGGTTTAGGTCACAGCTGATTTATTAGTCTTGCAAGATTTATCTCGCATGGGAAAATACTAGATGTCTGGTTGTCATACTGACTAGCTTGCTTTAAGTCAATGACCTGAAACAAGAATGCAGATGATACTGCTTTGACCCATCAGGGTTATTGTGTCTGGTATATAACACAAAGCAATGACTCCTGAGCTTCCTAATAACAGCCTGACAATAACATTTTCAGATAGAGATTAGCATTGGTACTCCAGTATTCTTCTCAATAAGAAGTTTGTTACAAAAATTGGTAATTAATTATGGAAAACCAATGGCTAAGTAATTGAACAAAGGGCTTTCTTTGGTGTAGGGTACTCAATGGTGCATAACTTCAGTGTGGTGTGATCAGCCTAATCATTTATTACATGATACTGTGTTGCTTTTAGTTATAGGAGACCATTGTTCCATCCATATTTGGTCACTGGTCTTTTGGGGACTAGTGACTAGTAGGATAATAGAACCAGCAAAAATTCCCTGTACAACGAAGGCCTGAGGACCCATTGATACCAATGCAGTGCACATCAGCTCATTACTCATTACTTGTTGTACATTTGCTGTGCTATTCATTGCTTTAGGCACCCCAACATGCAAAGTACAGTGCACCACAATGTATGTACTGTGGCATAGCAACAAACAAGACAATTTAAATGGCGAATCAACAGTATGAAACCTAAATGTTGCAGCTGAGCATATTTTATTTGTGCAAATGTAATAATAAAATCACCCATGTAGCCATATTTTACGTGTGGATTTGCATAGCCCTAAAGAGGTAAAAGAGGTGGTGTTTAAAAAGGTGTGCAGAAGAGGAATAGGGAAAAACATCCTGCATTACCAGTTATGGTATATTATTATGGTGCTGATCCCTTAGCACCCATTACAATAAAAAAAAAAACTCCCATCTTACACAGCATCCCATTAATACCCCCTAAACTTAAATTGAGTCCTTGTTTTGTTACTTGTGTTCTATAACAAAACATAAAAAAAACCTTAAGTATGAGTTTGTGTTGTTCAAGGCAAAACCTTTTGAAAAGTAATATTTATTAAATTTCTTTTTGTATAAAAACCTGTGAAATTTGAATTTTATGTTTGTTTTGCATACCATGCCATTCATTTGAAGTGTTTTTTTATATCACTAGACCATCAAGTTTTTTAAAACTGTTCTGTGAGATCAAAGCCTCGTGCCAAATTTTGTTAGTAAGGTGGACAACTCTCTGAAAGCATTGAAGAGGTATTTCTAGAGGTCTTCCCTGACAATATAAATTAAATTGGTACACTTGGTCAGGAAAAATACAAATCTTTTACAGATATAACAAAAAGCTGGCAATTGTATAATTAACGGACTGAAAAAGGTTGAATAAGAAAAGTTTTTTTTGGAAGGATTTATACAAACATGCAGGGTAGATGGGGAAAGCTAAGGTGAGATCAGAGAAAGGTCAGTCTTGTTGATTTGGTGCTTTTATAGTATGAGGATAGGAAGGGTTCCAAGGTCTAAGTGTTTGGGTAGATCAGGGCCAGCTGGCAAGTAGACTTGGAACCATAAGTCAAAATAAACTGCAAAGGAGAAAAAACTTGGGCTGCAAAAACACTCGCTGCCAGGTGCCTGACTGCCATGCTTACCAAATGATGTCAATACTGAAGTTTTGGGAATGAGATAAGCAATGGCAGCACCTATATCTTTTACAGAAAGTTTTGATTAAAGAAACCCTATTGTGGGCTTCCATTGGCTAACCTTTCAAGATTTCTAGTTGCAAGACTGTCATGCTGGTCTTTTAAAAAATCTCTGTAGAATACAGATCAGCACTAACTTTATACTTCCAGGTCAGTAGCTCAAGACAGCATAGAACCAGTATTTTTAAAAACAAATAGGTAATGGCACATTTCACTCTCGTCTGATTGTTTTTCATTATATTTAGATGTTTAAAATTAGGGAAAGAAAGCAATTGATTGTAGAGAGATTTTTATGACTTGGGCTCACTAAGCACTAATACAAAACACAAAAACTGAGTTTTCTGAGGTTCAATGCGGAAACAGTGCAAGAATCAAACACTGGCATAAGTGTCAGTGGTTAGTGATATCACCAAAACGTTGGCATGCTGTCGTAGGGTAACTGGAAGTGCTGGTGGGTTAGAATACCTGGGAAGAAATCAGAGATAGACCAGGGACAGCAACTTGCAGGCAGTGAACTACAAAAGCAGAAGACAAGAACCAAAGTTGGAACACGCCAAAGTCAATACACTAGCAGGCCAACAGACAAGGGAGAACCAAAGAGTAATCTGGAGCAAGCCGGGTCAGTAACCAAAATCAGAATCAGATTTAGAGTCATGGGTAACGGGTGTATAGCTAAAATTCAGTAATGGAGTCCTGCAGTTCATATAAAGCCCACCTTGCACCAGAATAGACAAGGAGCATCCATGCGACCATATACAATTCTACTAACCAAACTGCATGACAATCCATTAGTTTAGTCTGGCTCAACTTTCTGAAGTTGCATCCTTCAATGGTACCACTAAAACCTGGCTGGGACAGGAAAATGCATTAGCCAGTAAACGACTACTGACAGCAAACTGGGTAGAAGGTTGCATCTATCAGTAGAGGGACCACAAAGAAAGCTAGTTGCACCTATCAATAATTGTACAACTGCCAGTCATAGGGGAAAGTTGCATCGACCAATAGGAAGACCACTGCCCTCCAGACTTGATTGAGAATTGCATCCACCAGTGATATCACTCAACAAAGCTCAACAGCCATGACAGAAAATTGCTTCGTCCAGTAGAGAACCACTGAAAGCCACCCAAGAACTGAAGATTTAATCCATCAGTGGAAGGACAACAGACGCAGCCAAGAATAGAAGTTTCATCCATCAATAAAAGTACCACTGACAAGAAGCCAGGACACAAAGTTGTATCCATAGGAAAGTAATAACTCTGCAAGCAGAGTTGCACGTTGCATCCATCAATAAAAGGACCACTCACAGTACAGTCAGCCAGGACGAGAGTTGCATTTATCAACAGAAGGGCCACTGACAGCTGATTATCTTTTCTCCTTTATGTCTGAGATTTTAAATTTAGCAGACAAGAGATTCATCTTTGTTGGCAGCTGTATAAAATTAAGGGTTAAAGGAGGTGACTGACAGTGGCTAAAAAGATTCAAAAGTCATGGCCTGCAGGTAGAAAAAAAAGACGCTGCCATGGCTAACCTTTGGATAAAAACTACAGACCTGGCTGCCATGCTGATCCTCTGGCTCTGAGACACCTAACCAATATACTACATCTAGCTCGGTGTTTCTCAACCTTTTTAACATGGGGGAACTATTGAAAAAAAATGAACTTCCTTGGCTTCAGGGAACCCCTATAATTATTATGACAACATCTCACAGTACATTAGTGTAGTGGTCAGTAGGAGGAATCCTTCAATCCTGGTTACCCAGAATTCTCCTACTCTTAAAGAGAGCCAAAAAGGTGTCATATTGGTGTCACTTCACTTCCCTAGCAGTAAACTCGGGGTGGAAGTGCCTGGGAGTTTTCAAGTCTTACCTGGTACCCATGTGCCCATGGCATCCTCCAGCGATGCCCGCCATCTGCTTCCCCGCCAGGCTACACAAATGCTGGCCAGTACCTGTGTCCCTGGCATGTGAACATTGGGGATGCAAGGCCAGGGTACGCAGATGCCGGCCGGGCAGTGCGGACAAGCTGCTCGGAGGCGGGGACAGGCGGTAATATTAAAATAAGTATTTTTAAATTGTAATGTGACATTCTCACACAAAAATGATTTATCTTGCAGTGTGAACTAAAAAAAATTACTCTTACCTAGTCTTATATGCAGCATGTATGGGA
Organism: Pyxicephalus adspersus; assembly: GCF_032062135.1. Taxonomy (NCBI): domain Eukaryota; kingdom Metazoa; phylum Chordata; class Amphibia; order Anura; family Pyxicephalidae; genus Pyxicephalus; species Pyxicephalus adspersus. The sequence continues at coordinate 130,359,084 of NC_092861.1, forward strand.
GATAATTGGTTCATCTGACAAGGTGGAAGACATACAATTGTAGGCAGTTTTATATTATCCCCTCTGGTCTTTGCACTTGATTATAGATATAGTCTGCTACTTGTTTAATGTTTGCATTTGTTCTTAGCTCTCTTTCTTTTCTCACTGTAAGTCATCCGGGATCTGACTAAAAACATTGTATATTGTAATCTCTGCTCATAGTGTTCATTGGCAGCTAAAAACCATGTGATCTAAGCTGCCAAGGCTAGAGGTCACACAAGGGAGCAGTTTTGTTTATTCATGGAAAAACAAAGTTTGTTTTATGCAAAATAATAATGTGATTTGGAAATTCTAACATATGCCCCAATGATTCCTGGTAAATGTGAATTTTTATGACATTAAACTGGCTAAATGTGCATGGGAAGAATAACCAACAAAAGCTCCCTTCTTGGTTCATGAGAAAATCTTAAAATTTAGTTTTTTAATGTAGACATTGTCTTATCTTTCACATTTAAAGAAAAATCAATCCTAGTAGTCATGTTAAAGAAAGGAAAAGGCAGTTCAGGAAAAAAAAACCCCAGTCAATTTATTTTTACTCTTTTTGGACCCGGGTGTACTTATTCTATGAGCCCATGATCTTCTGCAGGTCCAATTTTATTCAGTTACAGTTCCCTGCTTGAGACCATTCTAATGATGCTTTATCTCAATGTCATGATGCTTCTGCTTTCTATTGCATTTTTGTATTGATGACGGCTATATTTGCTTTGTATTTGTGCATTTGATGCTTCTTCCATTTGATGCTTCTTAAGCCAAACAACACAGCACCATTGCCTCATCTAAAGAACGTAACTAAAAGTCAGTGAATCAACAAAACGTTTTCAGCTTAGGTTTCTCCAAAGTCCTGATTGGTAAGAACTAGGTAAAAAGAAAAGCCTTTCCCCACACAATTGTGCCTTATCGTTAATTTGAAATAAAACACAATAAAAAAGGTTTGTGGTCTGTGAAAAATGTTTTATTTCTCAATTGATTTATTCTAAAATTGACTTTCCTGCAACACAAGCACAATCTCTATTGCCTGGCATACAGCTAGCCTTTAGGAATCAATATTTTTTATATTTATATAGAGCACCATCAATTCCTGTTCACTATACAAAAAAAAACAATAGGTGATATAGAAAGTCTTTCACTTTCAATCATTTTACTATATATTACAATTTAACACTAAATAAACAAATTATTTTCTTTCATTGACCACCAATTGGTCCAGTGGGAAATTCTAAGAGCCTATGTCACCAGGCTTTTATTCAATTTTAACAGAATTGCATTTCAATACAAGAATGTAAACCCCACTTGAAGCAGGTGAGATGCAGGTCAGAAGGTCACATTCACCTGGTAATAATTCTAAATGATCCTAAATTCTTCTCAAACTGGTGTCATCAACACAAACCCCATAGCCCATTGGCACAGGGCATAAATGAATTAGGCTAAAATAATTCCTACTTCCTTTCGTAGACCAACTTTTACTTCTTTGTAAAGAATTACAACATTGACCTACTCATTCTTGTTACAAGTATAGTAGTATGAAACATGCAGAAAAGGTAGGCAATGCAAGTAATTAAAGTATATACATTGAATTGTTTCCAGGGAAAATAATCCTTTCAATCCAAGTTCAACCACAAGGGAAGTAAACATACTACAAACCTGCATATCCTAGATAAAACCCTATTACACATTATTATCACACAGTATTTATATAGCGCAGACATATTATGCAGCGCTGTACAAAGTCCATAGTCTTGTCACTAGTTGTCTCTCAAAGGGGCTCACAATCTAATGTCCCTACCATAGTCATATGTCATTAATACAATCTAAGATCTAAGCCAATTAACCTAATTGAATGTTTTTGGAATGTGGGAGGAAACCGGAGTACCCAGAGGAAATCCATACAAACACGGGGAGAACCTGCAATCTCCATGCAGATAGTGTCCTGGTCAAACCATGGTTCATTTTTCTCCAACAGGGGAACAAAAATTCCTTCTTGATCCCGTGATGGAGTAAGATGTTCCCTCAATCAACAGTATTCATCAGCCTTGAAGACACATTTTCATTACACAGTAAAGTTTAGCATAATTTTCATGAGATTTTCCAGTTTTCTTGCATTAATTACATATAGCTTGCAAAATCATATGGGAGATAGAGCCCTACCATATGTGCCTGAAATCCATAGAAATATGGATCATTAAATTATGACACATAAAGCTTGTAAAAATGGGAAATATCATAAAAAAACATTTTTTAATGATACTTTATATAAGCAAATCAAATATTGAATACATAGATATTTTTAAGTAACATGCCCCACAAACCTAAAGTCACAAGCCTGGCTCGGGAAATAAGGTCTGTGGTATGCACTGGTTGTACTCTCCTGGATTAAGGATAATTGTAGAGTTCAGAGTGTCAGGAAGACTTGGATGAATATCAGTCAGTAATGGAAATGGACTCGGGAAGTCTCCCACTGATGCTGTGTGTTTACTCTTTACTCCGAGCATGATTCATCAGACCTGAGCAGAAATAGACTTGCTTCCCATTAAAATAAGTAAGGATCAGTGTTTCGCTTAATAATAGCTGCAATAAAAGCATTTATTAAAATATATATTTATATAGCTTTATAGTGGTAAAGGGATAGTCTGGGAATGTTGTTTGAACATCTAATAAAGGCAATTACATGATGTGGGAATATATCATAAAACCCAGGTTTTCAAGGCATAGGAACAGCAGAGGTCTGCTTTTGTGAAGTAGCCTTGCACCTCATGTTGCCTTAAAGTTTATGAACTTGGTGTATTCGTTCCAGACCCTCCAGGTCCAACTTTACCTTTTCCAGACCAAATCTGACCCTCAAATCTGTGCACAATTAATGTTCAATAGACAGTATGGCCCCTTTCAGACCTGCTGTCAAAAAATGCATCGTTAGACGCACCCAACCACTCGTTTTCAAATACTTTGCATTTTCAAACTACAGCATTTGAAAAATGCTTGGGCATGCAATTGAATGTGCTTGGGGTGCAGCTTTTACTCTAGAGGAGAAAAGGCAACCATGCAGCCAGGAATCTTGCCGCAATCCACTGCAACCATGTGCAAAACGGGTGTAGTTGTAAAAAAGAAGAGGGGGCATGTTACTATCCATGATGTGCCCGCCCCACTACACCCCTGCCTATGTGTAACTCAAAGAGAAAGAAACTTCCCCTAAAGTGACGTCATGATACCAGAACCCACCCGTTGTGTTCAGAGAGACAACCCGCCCACCTCCCTGAGCCTACAATTCAATACGAGGGACATGGTCCGTGGATCTGGCCGGTGCACCCCTTCTCCAGCAGTATCCTTCTCCTGACCCCATGGGGGGGGGGGGCGGACCATCGAAGAATTGTTTGCAAAAAAAGAGTGGGCACGCGTGCCGACTCCCAAAAAAAAGTAAGGGGCATGGCGTTCCCACCCATGCCCGCCCCACTACACCTCTGGTGCCCACAAATGCAAAAAATGATTCCTAGCTGCTCCCATTCAGTTGACGGGAAGCAGTTGGGAGGACGGTTGACCTAGTAGTAGAATGCTGTGGTCAATTGCAAGTCTACCTCATGGAGGTGAGATGTAATTTTGGGTCTTAAATAACAAAAAGAGAAATTCCATATAGACGTACCCATAACATAGATACACTATTTTAAAAGATATTGAAACCTAAGAAAGTCTTACCTGATCATAGATGTCGTGACTGCATTAGTTATCAATTAACAGACATTCACTGCAGGTGAATCTTCCATGTGTTTTAAATGGCTGATATACCACCAGTGAAAAGTTGCATTGCCCTGACAAATATTCTCCATTTTCCTTATATGCTGTGTACTAATAAAATGGACCACTTAGTATTTTTACCAGGGTTCTTCGCTTTTTAAGGACACCCTTATTAGGCATTTATTAATGAAAGCAAGGGGGGCATGAAATCCCACCCAGTTACCCCCCTGTGTCCTTTGGAAATCAGTAAAAGAAGAATCTCTATTGCATGAAGATTACTAATTGACCAGAGATCATTGAGATCATCGGTCTGGGACAGAATGTGGGTTCCTTCACTTTACTAGCTGACAAATCATTCACCCAGCAAGTATTCTAGTGACTGTTTACTCACTGAGAATTTTCTTGATCTGGTTCTGTAAGACCAGCTTGAGTTTTGGATAAAAAGACCCTTTATACAAAAAAATAGTAATCTTTGTGGGCTTCTATGTGTCTGAAACATGCATGCAAGGGAAGTGTTTCGGGGAAAAGTATTTTGTGAACTCATATTGAGACTCATTTATTAACCTCAGAAAAGTTGTATGACACTTGTTTGCAACTTTCTCTAGGTTACCCCCCTGAAGAACAATTTCATGGTCCATCTACCAGATTGCACGTGTGAATCAAAGCCACAAAGAATGTAAAAATGAGAAGGATCTTTGAACTGGTCAAAGCATGCCCCCTACTTACCCAGATATAGATTGCCCTTCTGTCTTCATACATACTGTAAGTCACCTGTAATGATTTAAGAACCTTGATGTTGTATGATGTTGGCTCCCCAGGGCTATTTATTTCTTATACCAATACCCTAAAACAGACCGTAAAAAATAAAATAATTATTCCTTCTTTGTTTTAATTTTTTTTTTCATATTTAAAAAAAAAAAAAATTATTATTTCTTCGCCCTAAAATTAATTTTGGTATACTTTTCCTTTTTTGGTATCAATATATCATGATTCTACCTTTTTGGAGTAATGGGTCATACACCCCTACAATTGACAAAAACATTTCAAAGCTCCCAAATGTTCAATTCTATTATCCTGAAAATTGATAGTACCAGCACAATTAATGATTAATATTTTATAATAGGCTGTAATACCATATAAACATATTGGTATTTATGTAGGAAGTCTTTGACCCTCTTAGGGAGCGGAAGAAGCTTCTGTTGATCGTCCAGATGTGCGTTCTATGTATATATCTTTTTCTTCTATCTATGCACTCTTATAGTTTACTTTACACATGTAGTAGTTAATATACTAACTTTTAGGTCAACCTCACACATCCTGGATGATTATAATTAATAATACTAAGTAATACAAAGTATATATATATATATATATATATATATTATTGGGTGAGTACAATAATTGAGATATATATATATATATATATATATATATATATATATCACTTTATAGGAACATCATTTTATGCCCTAGTACGGCATGCTGCAGTCACCCTTTTTAATGGTGAAACACGTTGGGAAGAAAAAGGCTGCAATTACTGTTTGGGTTATTTAACTAGCAACCTGTTTCGGTGCATTAGAAGTAATCTATATAGCACAATTTTTAAGCCAGAAAAATGTATATTGATATTGTTAATAGTACTGGAGGATTACTACATTATGTTTTCACATTAAATATTGTTTGTTTGCTTTAAAGTATCAGGCTTGAAGCCATGACCAGCATTCAAATTAACGTTTCAGGTAATCCAGAAATGTTGTGTTATTATTGGTTCTATGTGTTAAGGAATAATTGTGGGCCATCACAAAAACATGTTATGGGTGGACACTGGTGATACAAATCACCTATCACGGGGTTATGTTGTTTCCAACATCCATGCACATTGAGTTTTAATTTGCTTTAAACAAAAAGTCCTGGACCTGATTAGATTCTTGAGACAAACTTCAGTTAAATAATCCTCAAGCTCTTCAAAAGATTGCTGACCCACCCTCTTTTGCAACTTTCACCTAGGTTTCTAGGTAATTTAAAAGTATTATTCCCTTTTCAGTGGAGAAACAACATTATTATCTATTAGTCACAGAGCTTTTCAGGATGTAATAAAGAACACAACACAATAAGGCTATGAATCAGCTGTATTCTTTGCTATTTTTTTGCACCACAAATAGCTCCATGTTCAGAGGACTCGGTCAAAATGTCCTTTTTACCCTTGTAACAAAATGATGGGAAAAAAAGAAATATTTCATTGTTTATTTGCTCAGTACTGAAACCCAAAGACATTTTCAGGTGCGCATGTTTAAAGGTAGAAATCAAATAGGCTGCCAGATTTGTTCATTCATAAAGATCGTCATTGGTGCAGGATGGGGTTTAGAAGTTTGTAATCCATTTTTTTGATTACAGTATTGTAATTTCCTCCATGTGGACAGAGCCATACTTTCCTTAGTACAAGCCTACTGCTGATATTCTCTTCATTCTCCATTTATCTGCTGCACTAGACAGAGTGAAAACAAAGTCACTTCCTTCCTAGAGCATCAAAGGGGAGAGTCAGCTAAATTCTGCACAGAGATGTCAGCTAACATGGTGCCAAGCATCAGTCCCAAGAACCGTCTATGACAATGTATGACCACAGGCATTGTTCTGTGGGTAGATCTATTTACTCAACTCCAAGGCGGCTCCTTATTTTGACATTTTGTAATGTTATTGTTACAAACTTTCTGAAAGATATTGTGGATATATACATTTCAAAGTGGCAACAAATAAAAGTTTTAACAACAGCATTCCCAATATCCTTAATATGATAAATTAGCTTTTAGTGCCAGAAGCTTAGTTTTGGTAGCCAATAGGCACGAAGTTAACCCTATACCTTCCGTCATACTAACCTTCCTTGCAACTCTAACATTAACCTTTATATTCATTTTCCATATGGCACCAATATTTACCTTCCTTGTAACCCATAACAGTACTACTAACCCTGACACTGATCCTCCTTATAGTAATGATACCACTACTAACCCTAACATTAGTACAAACCTTTATACTAACCCTCTTGGTAACCCTAACACCTGCCCCCTCCCTGTAACCCTAAAGATCCCTGTTGTCACTTGTCCAGCCTATAAACCTATCACTAAATTACCTGTAACCCATAGACTACTATTTAACTCATAGGACTCTATTTGTAAAACCGGGAATCAAACATTCCCCCAATCATTCCAGGTCTATGTTCCAATGGCAGGAATTGGTTCTCACGAGGGAATGTTTAGGGGAATGTTTGATTTTCTGTTTTATAAATAGTATCTTTTCTATAACCCTAGCATAATTACCAACTTTAATACTAACCATCCCTAACAAATACCCTCCCTGTAACCCGAACACGAATGTGCGGGCACAATTCTGAACCACCAAGCAGGATTCACATTGAGCTCCAGTGTAGATCTTGATGATTACACATAGTATATCATCTTTATATTTTAATAAGAGGTCAAATCCAGGACACTTACTGCATTTTAGCTTCCTTGGGTGGCAGTTCCTTTAAAGGGTATAATCCATTGTGAGGCTGTTAACAATGGAACCTTAATACAATGAGTGTCCTAAATTTGACCTTCTCTATTGAACCTAACACTTAAGCTACGTACACACTTCCAATTATTATCGTTGTTAAACGAACGACGAACGATCCTGCACGATATCTGCGAACGATCGTATAGCACCGATCCTGCACATACAGATAACGACACGATCGTTCGTAGATATTGTACACACAATAGATACGATCGTTTGAGCGATACAGGGAGTGACGTGCACGACAGGAAGTGAACGAACGTTCGTTCATCACGCATGCTCAGACCATGGACGATCAATGAACGATCGTACACACGAACGATGGTCAACGATCGTCGTCCAATCCGATCCGCCGGTCTGGTCGTTCGTTTCCAACGACTTTCCTCGTTCGTCGGCGTCGTTGGTTACTTTTTTTACGAACGATTTTTGCCCAATCGATCGTTCGTCGTTCGTTCGTCGTTCATTTTGAACGATAAAAATTGGAAGTGTGTACGCAGCTTAACTCAACCTATACCCTACCACCACCAGAATCACTCACACTTCTAATCTTCACGCTAACTTTACCTATAACCCTAACACCACCACCAACTTTTCTTAAAACCCTAACACCACTACTAACTTTACCTATAACCCTAACACCACCTCTAACTTTACCTGTAACCCTAACATCACCCTATAAATAGGGGTTGCAAATGACAGATAGATACAGACAGTGACACAGAAGGAGGAGAGGACCCTTCCCCGAAGAGCTTACAATCTAGGAGGTGGGAGAAGAAGCACACAATAGGAGGGGAAGATAGAGGAATGAAAGAGTTCTGTAGATGAAATGATCTGTTCAATGGAGAGAACAAATGGGCGGCACCCTGCTGTGCTCCCCTCCCTAGTAGTAAACAACAGCCATTCCCCATTAGTCGTTTATCAATCTGCAGTGGCAATTATTGTGTGAGATTTTCATCTGAGATCTGAGGTGTACAGTGAACCCTTGTTGCTGTTCATCAATCTGCCCAATCCACCCCCACATTTCTAAGATGTGTCTACATAGATAAGAACCATTATTAATCTTCACACCAGTGGGACACAATAGAGGTCCTAACGCTTGGTGTGCTAAGTTCTACCATAGTCTGGTAAACCCAAATAACATCCTTCAGATAGTATGAACAACATTCTAATGTGAACATCATGTAACATATGGGATGGATGACAAGTTACAAGAAGTCATAATAATAGTAATATTAATATTATGTACATTCTTAGCCCCTCTGTTAAGGGAAGAATGCCCTTTTTCAATAAGTATAAAAATCTTAGTAGATGCAGACAGCCCAAAGATGTCAGCCACAGTCAGGCTCTCTGTTTGTTGATGAGTAGTTATGGGAGATTCGCCTATTTCTGGAATCCCATATTTAAAAATTGCAGGGTAATCCCCAGACCTGTGAAATGTGAGACAATTATAAAGATCAATGCAATACTGGAGATACCATTTCCATGATTTACTTCCCTCTGGTAAATACCACTAGGCTACAGCGCATTAGGAGTCACTAAGTGCTAGAGCGTGCGCTGTCATGTACAGCACAGTGTGTAGGCAGCGTTACACAGAAAACAGAAGTAATGATCTATAGGAGCAGGAAAACTACTGGAGGTGAAGGGAACCTGTGGTCATAAAATGGGACTTTTCATCTAATGAGATGTTTTCATCTAAAGCTCTCTCAGTATTCATCAGAAGGAGATTTCGTTAAGGAAACATGTTCACTGAGTTCTATTTTTGGTTATTTTTAACTTCCTTGCCTGTTTCCTGTGTCATAACTTCTCCTGCTAAAGAGGAACCCTTTGAATTCATATTTATATAAATAACTGCTGATTTATTCACCTCTGCCACACTGATGCAGCTTCCTTGTGCCATCCTTCCTCCTCCTTGGACAATGAATCAGCAATATAACTCCGCTGATTCACTGTCCATGGTATAGGCATGAGGCTCAGAATGCTGCAATGGTGAATAGTGGTGGTGTTTACCCAAAATGAGCTAGACATCAATAAAAAGGTAGAGTAAGAGGAGATGACTTTATCAGTCTTCTGCTGCTCCTTTACTGGTTAGTCAAAAGCGAAGGACAAGCAATGTGTCCCTAAATTGTAGAACAAAGTGGTATCATCTGCCAGGCTATACTGTGTGCTGTGGTCTCCAGCAGGAAGAACAGCCCCTTTATATATATTTTATCTATGGTTTGGATGTTTGCCTGGGGTTCAGGTTATTTCATAAAAAATGTAGTAAGCTGTAATAACACTTTAATATGTCCTTTTTTTATTTCCATAGTAGGTGTACAGGTATAGGAACTCAAGTGCACAGATTTTATCATTAGAATCCCTGCGAGGTATTAAAAATTTTAAGAGGATTCATTTTCCAGTATCTACTGAAACTGAAATATCAGTTTATGTGTCTCTATTAAAGACCAACTTTGTGTTATTTTAAAATATCCCCTTGCAGTGGGACACACTGGATTGCAAGGGTCAAATGTTCATTTTGTATAGGGGGTAATTAAACCTTTAAAACATTGATTTTGGACATATACACTATCATTTTCTTTCCAGGTCCTTCTATGCAGCTGAAGAGCAACTGGAAGATTCTGGCCACTATGCATTCTCCTATGGGGTGGCTAATTCACATTGGCTCTCACAATAGGCGTTTGCGTAGCCACTTGCTTATGTGTGATCCCCACTGGGACTACAGCCTGCATAAGAAGCCTCGCGGACAGGCAGATTGATGGATAACCTACTCAAGTAGGACAGATGCCAGAATGAGAAGGACAAGGACTGCTCAAATGAGACAAGGCTCTATGTAAGCATGCAGAGAATTTTGGTAAATGTAGTTTCTACATCAGGATGGGAGTCTCTAATGTTTTATGTGCATGCTGCCTGGCCAGTAGCTCTGGTAAAAAGCTTGAGAAACCCAAATACCATCCTTCATACAGTACATGCAGCATGTTCTGATGTCAGCATTATGCAATATGTAGTAAGTGTATGCTGTAAGAGTAAAAATAATAATATGTACATTCTTAGCCCCTCTGATTATAGTTCAGGTAAAGAATACTGTAGTGTAGCCACCATTTGTGTGCACTTCCCACTCGGAAAACAATTGCACTGGCAGAAAAGTTTTGCTTGTTAGGTTTCGGTGTTCGTTTCACATTACAAAATGTTGATTTTACTCCATTGAAATAAAATAGTTTGTAAATTGGCATTTTTATATTAAAAATACAATTTTATATATATATTTTAGTAAAGTTCTCCCTAGATCTTAAAGAATGGACCCATTTTCCCCCAATATAGACACGCCATAATGCCATAATGATCATTCACTATACAAGATAGGGATTATATTTATTTCCTGTTAACTATATTACAGACCGAGATATAGTAGCTTTTATTATGCAGACCAGATGGCATCAGAAAATACAAACTTTTTATAGAATTTTGTGAAAGAAAGTAGTTCATTATTTTTTGCCTTTTCTGTTAATTTCCTGTATTAATGTATTAGAGTACATTGCATGTCTTCGTTGAACAAATTGAATTAAATTTAATGTTGGAGTGGCTCAAAGGCAAAGGATGTGGTACATGTTTGTTCCAGACATTAAGGACCTTGTCTGGAAGATGCTTCCTTCAATTTAGGCTGAGGATGATCACTGGAGTTTTGGTATGATAAAGACACATTCAGGCTCAAGTCAAGAAAAGAGAAAGAAACTTGAATTGGAATGTTTTAATGCTCTATATTAAAAGGTTTGGAGAAATAACAGAAGGGCACCTTTAACAGGATGGGCAGATATTTCACTAGGAATGATATGTGACAACGATAAGCGACAACATTTTCACACATAATCCCTACACGGTCTTTTTTTGAACAAATTTTTGGAAAAGTCTTTTATTGAACACTTTCTAAGACACAGAATAAATATGACATACATATACCAATGTGTTAGTGGAAAGAACTTTTGGTTCAACACATAAACTGATTTGCAAGAAGCCAACCATATTTCATAATAGGGGATTGTAATCAATGTTTCCAATCACTCCTATGTATAAATTAACCTAATGTGTTTTGCAGTTCTTTGGGATATTAACCACTTCTTCAGAAGACAAATATGTATGGAGCCTAAAACACGTGCAAAAAATAGTTACTATGCTAATATATGCTAACTAATTATATCAATATATATATATATATATATATATATATATAATCATACACATATGTGCATACAAGACCTATCCCATGGATCACATTATAAAGACTTTCCATTGTTATCCCTCATTATGATTTTGTAGATTGAAATATATTTAGATATTCTTGTTTTGTTTCTTTTATACAGTGGCCTTCCCCATAAGGAAGTTCCCAGGAATCAGTACAGTTCTTGTTTTATCAGTTTTCACCTGGAGGCAGTATTCTTTTGGCGCATATGGTGTAAGATACATACATACATCTATATATATATATATAATTTTCTTATATTAGCAGTTAAAACGCAATATCCCACAGAACTGTGAAATGCATTGGGTTCAACGTTGTATGAATGACTTTGTAGAATTAAAAATCTCAAATTCTGAAATATGGCTGGATTCATGAGATTTTAAGGATTATACCAATGTTTGCTTTTTACATGTCTGCCTGTATAGTAGTAATGTGTAGTGTAGTTCTTTCCAATAACACATTGCTATATGTAGGTCAATTTTATTGTATCATAGGAAGTGTTTTTTATATAGAATTACCATTTTTTTTTTGATGTTATGTAATTATACTAACATCCTATCATCTTGATTTGCTACACATTTATTGGGATGTGGTGACCCTAATTCAATAATTTTATTGAATTTAACATGTACCTCTCTCAAAGATCACAGTACTTACTATAATAACAAAATACTTGTTATTTTTTTACAAACATGACCGAGCTGCATTTATTTGTGTTGCCTGGACTTCAGCTTTCAGCTCAGCATATTTTAGTACCCTCTCTGCCTTTCTAGCTACTTATAATGAAAGGTAGGACGTTAGGTATGAGGTTTATGCTTGCCATTAGGAATTAAATTTGGGCATTTGCAAGCAGTGAAATGCATAGCAGTTTTGCGCGTTCTTTCCAAGTAGCGGGATTCTGCCTTCACTGGCTTCCATGTGGTTGAATACGTACAGATCAGGCACCCCATGTCACACTTACCTGTTCCTCACTAAAGCACAGGCATCCCTCTCCTGCGCATGCTTGCAGTTCTGATGCTGGGAGTGCCTCTGTTTCCAAGCTTTATCAACTCCGTCCAATCCTCTGGCCAATCAGGAAATAGCCTCCTGATCAGCCCAGGCTATTTAGCTAGCTCACAGACTGCATTCTGTGTTTATGCAAAAGTCTTCACTAAGGCTCGAACCCCTAGTTCTGTGAGCTAGTTCCTGATCAACTGTTGCTTAATTCCTGTGTCCAGCTCCTGTGTTAACCCCTTGTTGTCCAGTTTGTTGGTTCCCAGCCAACTTCCCTGTGCAGTTCCTGTGTTCCTGCCTGCCTGTGGATATCCCTGAGTCACCTGTGCCTCCTGTTGCTTCCAGTGTCTCCTGTGTTCCCTGTGCCCACAGTGGCCTCTGTGTCACTAGTGTCCGTCTCCTGGATCCCTGGGTGTTGACCCCTGGCGTGTGACCTGACCTCTCTTGCTTGCTGCCTGCCTCGACCCTGGCTTTCCCTGACTATCCTTCTGCATTGTGATTTAGTACTGTGATTTACCCACCTTGGTGTGCCCATGGACCGCAACCTGGCAGTAACAAGTGGCGCAACATCCTCACCATCAGAGGCTCTGGAGAAGACCAGGTTACTGCTTAGACTCTGTGCCTTGGCCCTTTTCAGGGCTCACACCACCTCCGTGCAAGCCATAGCCCCCCCTAGTGGTCCTGTATTTCCGTGCGTGACACCCCACCTGACAAGCACTAGCCAATTGTGACAGTGACCACTATAAACCTTAGTAATGGGCACTATCCGAGCCTGTTATAAGCTCTTCTGCAGTAGATTCTCAGTAAGCAGGCTCAATAAACATCAAAAAACATTCACTGTGCCCATTGCCAAAGGAACTCAAGCACATTTATTCATCACTATAGGTGATAAAATTATTTGTATAAACAGTGCCTATTACCCTCCTACCCAGACTAACAAAAAATCTTCAATCTTTCCTTGCTAACAAAGCACAGATCATTTGTTTCTACAGAACAATGCCATCAACCAATATATGGATAATACATATAACTTTACTATATAAATAAATATGACTTTATTTTCACAAAGGGGCGGAGATTTACAAAAAAGGGGTGGGGACTGGAAACAAGAAGGTGTAGCTTGAATAAGGACCTAATGTACCAAATCAAGAAGGAATGCAAACAACATTGGACTAGTCAGCTCATGCCGTCTTGGGCAAGATTTGCTTCATACCTTTTTCATAACACACCTAAAAATAAACATAAAAAAGGGAAAGGTTTCTGTTAATGTAACATACGGTTTGATCCTGCACCACCCATTGTAAGTGACAGGTCATCAGGAATACCACATTGAGAGATAGCTTAGGGTTGTCTGTCAGCTTTTCATCTAGTCAGTCAGGTTTATGTTATTATTATTGTGTTTCCCTGAACCGATACCGTATATACATCAGTGCACACATGTTCTTCATCTATAAGCTAATAATGGCCATATACACAGGGTATCTGCAGACTAAGAAATACACATATAAAGAATCGATTATAACAGCATATGTAAAAATATCCCCTGCCTGTGTCACTTAAAGGGGAAGGCACCTCCCCCAGGGTGACATCATGATACCAGACCCCACCCACTCTCCCATCGCAGGATTGAGAGTGGGTGGGTTTTATTCAGAGACACACCCCACCCACGGCGTTCCCACCTGTGCCCGCCCCACTACACCCCTGGTACCAGTACAAGATAGTACCACAAGTGTATATACTACATATTTAATAAAACAATGTAATAATCACACTAGACCCCGTATGCCAATGCCAACACCACTGACTAACTGGGACACAGGTATCCATCTTTATTGTGCAGGAAATAGTAAAAAATGCTACTTGTATTGAAAAACATAGTTCAGATTGGTACACATTACAGTCTAATAAACCCTATCACTAATACCCACAATTCACTTGTGTTTTTCCTAAAAACAATGCAGTTAGGTTAATTGGCTTCCCACTAAAGTTGACCTTGGACCAGTGTTCGCCAACCTGTGTTTTGCAACGGGCACGCTGGCCAGAGCCACGGAGCATGTCTCTCCTACGAACTGTAGGCAGGTTGTGTCTCCGGACTCTCAGACCTGCGATGGGAGAGTGGGTGGGTTCTGGCATTATGACATCACTCTGGGGGAAGTTTTTTTTCCCCTTTGAGTATCACACGGCTCAGTGCGTAGGTCCGAAAAGGTTGGCCACCACTGCCTTAGACTGTAATAATGACATATGTCTATAATAGGGAGATTAGATTGTGAGCCCCTTGGAGGGACAGTTAGTGATTTGACTATGGTCTATGTCAGGCATGTCCAAAGTCCATCCCAGGGCCAATTGCAGCCAGTGTTCAGATTTCCACCAGCCCGCAGCCTCTGTCATAAAATCAATAATATGTGGCCCGGCAGCACTGTTGACCACAGAAAAATACATGCATACAAAAGAGCTATATTTTTATATCTTTATATATTTAATTGTTGATCAACCACCTTGCAAATATCAGCCTGCTACTCGGCAGGACAGGAGTCCCTATGTGCCCACAGGGAATCCCCTACATCATTATAGTGGGCTGTGCGGGACCCACACGGACCATGCCCACCCTGATTCCAAGAACGTGCTCTGCTCAGAGCCCACAATGACAACCGACTCTGTCCACAGGGAATCCTTCACGTCACCGTGGTTGGTGTGTGCTGTGCAGGACCTGAGTATGTGCTGAATGGTCGACCCCCACACATTTTTACTTCACCAAATTTGGCCCTCTTTGCAAAAAGTTATGACACTCCTGGTCTACGTAAAGCGCTGCCTATTATGTTGGTGCTTTATAATTACTATGTAATAATAATAATAATAATAATCATGACACCAATGAGTTTTCTTTACTGTTTGTACGCAGTGCAATAAGTGTATGCTAAGCAGGCCTTACCCATTGTGAAGCTGTATGAATGAAGAGATTGCATCCATTGGTGAGGAGCAAGGCTGTATTATCAACTCTTCTAGCCAAAAGGGTAACCTGCTTCTTCATTAACCCAATGCTTTGTGTTTTAAAAAAACAAATTACCTTGGAAGTTTAGTAGGTGGTGGCAAATGGCCAATTGAACCCCCCCCCCCCCCTTTTACCACTAGTTTTCATGGACATGAAGACCTGAAGCACATGGGCTTCATATTGCACTGTGCATAAAAATGCAGAACTAATTGCAGGGGAAAGGAACCTTAAAAACTATGTGACTGCTGGCTGGGTTTGTACTATCCTCCAGGATACTTTGTGTATCCACTTTGCTGTCCAAGTAGGAAGTTCACCATTTTATAATCAACACATATGGACCATTGGTGTTAATGATAGCAAAGCTTTTGTAAGACCATTAGGATATTTTCATATTCTTCTTTAGGTTTTTTTTGAGTTCTCAATTGGAATGATGAATAGCAGTTGCCGTTATGCAGTAAAACAGATTTCAAACTTCGAGTATTGTATATGAAAAGCGGCCAGTCTTCTGCTCGGTATTCTGGTACTCCCATATGGGCTAGTAGCCCAGGGATGTTACACCAGTACACAAAGTCTCCATCTTCACTGAAATATGGTCGGAGTGTCACCTCTCTTGTCCTATAAACTGTCATTATAACTTCCGGTCTCGGACAGTTCTTTTCTTTTACCCTGGAAACTAAAAGTTCAGATGCTTGTTTTGACAGACTTAGGTCACATATTTAATCATTGAGCTCTTCTTGGGAGAACTGCTGGTTTGATGAAACACTTCCTTCAAATTCACTTCCACTGCTAACTCCTGGATTACACTCCAAACCCTGTATATCCTCCATGTTGGATACAGGAATATCAGGGAGTGTACTGAACACTGGTATGGGGACATCAGCACCATGCGGCACAGGCTGTCTTGCTGATTCCAAATCAGGGAACTCCCACTTGGTTTTCTTATAACAACTAAAACCTTTTACATTCACAGCACAAAAATAACAATCATTATAATGATTTTTGGACTCTAACCTTACCATAGGTACACCAAATTTCAAACTTCTCAGTTTTCCATTTTTCCACTGACGTAGACACTCTACACAAGTTTTGCATACCATATGGGGAGCCCAATACTTATCTTGGTCCCCCAGTTTTAAAGGATCCGGAACGGATTAAGGACTTATACCAAGGTACCACTGTATATGGTAAATGCCAGTTGGCATTCTACCCAGCATTTGAAACCTGGGGCAAGAGGAAGACTTGTTCTATTATGACTTGATGGCAGACTTTCAACAATGGGTTGTCATGTCATTGCTGAAACTTACGCTGTATCACAAAATACATTCTTATTTAGTAAGACAACCCTAAATACTAACCTATCCATTGGTATGCTGGTGAAAAAAAATGTAAAACCACAAATGCAGAAGAAGCAGGTAGGCCAATTTCCCGAAAGCCGACATTGTCTATATTTGCTTTCTGGGAAAAAAATACCCACCTGCTGCAGATCTTCTGTGGTTATACTTACAGTAAGAAAGGGTCCAGGACATCAATGACTGGCACACACCTGCAACACCTGGGTCGTGACACTGCCTGCTTATCAATTCCCATGCTTCATCCTCAAGTATAAATCTCTTTTATTATAAATATACATATACACATACACACACGCACATACTTAAAATGATAAAAACATTTTTTTTTAAATTGCATGATTTTCACAATTTTTTGGTTACATATTAGATTTTTTTTTTACTTTTTCTACTTTAACTTTTTTTTAAAGACTGCTGCAGGATTTCTGTTATGAGTGGTTTAAAGAAACATTTGTATCAGGATAGAAGTGACAAGCATGTAGTTCCCATGATATAAACTGTAACAAAAATCTTCAGTCACACTGTTGTCTGTTGTACTATAGTTATTGATGAGCTTGCATCTCCTATTTTGTTTGTAAGTGTATGTTGCTGTGTGCGGTTATTATCCCATTAAAACATAAAATAAACCAGAATAAGCTGCAGTAGCAACTTCCAATTCATTGATTTCTTGTGCAGTACTTTTATTGGCTAGCATCACTCAACCCATTATTTCCAAGCCCAGGTCATCCTGTTCCTACCCCAGCTAGAGAAGGAACAATGAAAAAAGCAGTAGCACTGTGATGAGGTCATCCTACTGTCACTCTGTCATGCTATTGGCATTCTTCTTGTCAAGCACATGAAGTCTCCCTGAGCTATTATTTTTCTCACACTCCAGCCCGCACATACAAAGACAGCATGAGGCTGATAGAGGGTCATAATCAGGTACTAAACTAAACCTAACTTAATGAAAATAAACAGATCAGAAACAAGAGGAAGAAGTAAATAACTAGATGTTTCTGGATCTTTTTAACTTAAGAAAATGTGTCCGCAGCTTCTAATGCATACTGTAAGCGGTTTCATTAAAGGAGAGAAACCCGTCCAACTGTGCACGACGGGAGGTTTTAATGATGGTACTGAGCTACATTTGTGTCTTTTATAAATGCTTAGAGCTTAGCTTCCATGAATAAATATACGGTGCTATGTAAGACTGTTTTTGTCCTTTCGGGTAGGTGACACGAGACTTACGTCAAGAAGCCAAGTAGACCAGATATACCTTGGAGTTTCTCTAAAGTACTTGACTAGCAGTAGGTGGACACAGATTCTCTCTTCCTCTTTATTCACTTACTACCCTTACAGAAATAGAATATCCCACACAAGGAAGCATTAGAAGAAAGAAGGGACCTTAATACCATAGTATTCCCTCAACTTTCATGTAACGGTTCTAAGTTTTGGATGTCCCATCATTTTCTTTACCAGAGACCAAGATCAAGAGAAAAGGCCAATCTCCCCAGTAGGCAACAAAAACCGACTGTGAATTCATCGTATTGAAATGTGGCAATAGCAACACACCATTACCGCAAAGTGGCACCATTCACTCTGTGAATGTTGTGGTGAGTTGCATTGCCAGAAATGATACATTCACATTTTTAGTGAGATTTGCTGTATTAGGCACCCATTTAAATGAAACAGCTGCCCTAATGCATCCATTAACATGCTAAATCTGTTCAAATTTGCTATTAGGCAACACAGGCTAAAAAAAAATGTTCCTTCAAAATATTAGTTAATAAAGCCAGATTACTTCTGGGTGTGCAGAGTACTAAGACAAACACTAACTGCATCCACGGGCAGACAAAACAGACCAGCTGGATTCTATTTGCTGTCAAAATTCTGCCGCCATGTAGCGTCACGCTAGGAAAGTTGACAACTCTAAAAAAACCTGCCTAGGCTCCATAAATATAACAAAGACTGTGGGCAAAATTTCCTGGGACTTGTATCTGTTTTCCAATGCAAGACACTTTAAAGGCAACACAGAAATGGGTATTTTAAAGTAATCATAACGATGTCAAGCAATGGGATGGAGAGGAGTCCTTTCCAAATGTATTATGAATCCCAGACTGTGAAGCGGTTTGATGGCAATGATTCAGTCTTCAATCAGCATACAACAGAACTGCGTTCAGAATGCAACAAAAAGAATAAAAGCATTTATTTCAAATCTTCATGGAGGTCTCCATTTGTGTGAGCTGAAATGATAAATGAGTATTTTATTCTGTATGAAATACCTTTTGCAACCTCAGCGTCACCTGACTTGGATCTGGTATGAAGTATGCTCTCCAAGTTGGTGGTGGTATTCCTTATGTAATGAAAGCCAGCCTGGGAGATTATTCGGTGCTGGATTTACTATAATGGCAGGCCAGAGAAAGGTATAAAAGGACAGAAAAAGCATCATGAGTTCCAAAATGGGATCAGTTTTCCTTCTGTAGGGAAAGGGGTAACGAGGATATTGGGAAGAGGCACAATAGTCTTTATAGTTCAAGATACATGAAACTTCACCTAGTCCTGTTGTTCTGTTGTCCTGTTGTTCTACATATAAAGCAGACCATATGCTGCCAGTTTATTTTGGGTTAGGAGTGGGGACAGGTATATTTTTTGGGTCACCGATATTAATGACTTTTCTAGTAGTCCTGCTAATCTTTGTCACAGAGAGAAAATGAGAAATACCCCTATTTAATGTACAGCACTGCGTAATATGTTGGCGCTATATAAATCCTGTTTATTAACAATAACAATAATAATATATTATTAATATTCTGTGCTGTAATGGGATTATTACGACAGCCTTATAAAAATGTGAATTCAAAACTGGACTTGAATGGAGATTCCCTCAACAGTGTACATTCAGCAAAAAGAAAAAAAACAGGAGCTTTCAATCCTTCTTTACTTCTTTTACCAAAATTTTGGCTTTACATACATTTTAAAAACATAAGGGGAGGAACTTATTCATGGGCATCCTTATAAGTCTATAAAGCCTATTTCTAAAATGAATAGTTTGCTGGTTTTTCTATCTTTGCATTTTGTACAAACCATTTATAAAGCATTGTTTGCCATTTCCGTTCACTATATAGCCACCTCTGGATGACAGTTTTTGAGAATTCCACTGCTTTTACTCTATTTAAGATATATGGAAAGACTCACCAACAGGGAAGAGACTAGTTTCAGGGCTGGCAAGTATTGTCTAGTATACTGGTGGCAGCAATTGTCTACGTATCCCTATATAAAACGAATTTCCTTCAGAAGACATTTCTCTAATGTCTTTAGGCAGATTTACAAAAGCAACTGTTCACTGCTACGATACAACTTTTTCCCAGCACTCTTGCAAGCTAGTCAGCAGGACACACAGCAAACAGTTGTAACAGTTTGCATAAAAAAAAAAAAAAACGTTTTGGGCACATACATTCGTAAATATATGGAAAGCCACACTGCGCAAGTCACCTTTGAAAAGTGTGGTCCCTAATGCAAAACTAATAGAGCTCCTAAGCTGGGCCATAT
>NC_092861.1:130380621-130396099 GCF_032062135.1 Pyxicephalus adspersus
ATATTCCAATATGTTACATCCTGCTTGCCATTGTAATTGTCTAATTATGTCAGTGTGCTTTAGAAATGTTTGTACCCATGCATATTTATTATCCATGCATATTTATACGGATGTAGCAACTTTCAGTGATTTAAAGTAAGTTTGCTGCGTGCTGTGCCATTAGGCTAACCACATATAGTCTGCTGGCATTCACAGACAGCAATTAACGGGACGACTTCAATATTTGTCCTTGAATGACGCTTTATGTTTTTTGTGCAGAACAATCAATTACGATATTCAGCAGTCACTTCGTGACTCTTTTCCACTGCATTATCTTTTTAAAACACAAAGCAAACAAGAGGATGACTACTGTCGTTTAGTGTGTGTAAACATATTGGACAGAGATTAAACAAAGCCATTTAAACTGCAATTTATTAAAAAGAGTAACAAAAAGAACAAACATCAGCAAACACATTCAGATCCTTAAAAGTAGAATATATGAACCAGTATTGTATGTAAAATCACCGCTGGGAATAAAAATTTGCTGTGTAGAAACAAGTACAATTACTGGACCAATGTACATTTATAACAGATAACTTGTTTATTTATAAAAAAAAAGGCAACCTTTACAAAGTTTTTCTTAAGTAGACCTAAATAGTTTCACAAAAAATGGAAACCCCGCTTTCAAAACAGTGTTCTTCACACAGCTCCATAGTGAAGTGTAAGTACCTCTATAGCCAGTGAACTAGCTGGTTAAGAGAAATACATTTGTTGTTTCTTTTTGAAAATTGCAAAAAAACATGATGCATTATAATGCTAATAATTGATGCTGCAAAAAGAGTCTGTAAGGACCCATTTAGACTACTACATCAAGGTAATGAGGGTTCTGGCAACACACAGATGTGGAATTCCATTAATTGTGAAGAGCAACCCAAGTCACTGTATAGAAGCTGCTAATGCACAATGCATGCCAGCAAACCACACTTACTATGCACCGCCTGCGGGGTACGATGCATGTGTTGGAAGACAGGATGTGTGTACTTCTGCTGACATGCATTGGCAGCCCATTCATGGCAAAAGTGACAGCCAGGTGTGAAGGAAGCTAAATGTAGACCCTACCCTAACCCTACCCCAGTCCTAAGAAAACAAAAATCAGAAGGAAGGCAGGGAGGTTCTCTGTCACTATATGAAAGAATCTTAAAAATACAGAATGTCTAGTTCTCCTGTTAATCCTTTTTAATAGAAATATACACAAGCTTACTCTTTTCATCTATAGCCTGTTAGACATACCTAAAGAGGAGGGAATTACAAGGAATATTTTCATAGCATCTCCCAAATACTATGGCATCATTGGCACACAAATTAAAAAAAATGTAAAACCTGGTCCCAACACGTTTGGGAATAGTACTACATGGAGCAACATTCAGGAATGCTCAGGAATATTTATGGCGTGGTTTGGATTCAGCACAGATTTCTGGTGCACGGTTTGTTTCCACACAAGCCACTAGAAAAAGACCATGTCTCCTAATCACTTATGTTATAGGGATCAGTTCCCAGTCCATATTTCATACAATCAATGTGCTGTGAAGCCTGCGGGGGAAAGCCAACCAAAAGCTAAGCATAAGATGGTCTAAATTCAAGCAAAAAACTTTATCACTATGTGCTTTGGAAATGTGCTTGGGAGTCTTTCAATCTAAGAACCTGTGTGGAAAAAGGGTACAAAATATTTTATTGTCAGTTAAAAAGGTTAGGTTATTAGAAATGTTCTATGTATAATCATTGTGTGAAGACTGGCTCCATCGACAGTGCAGTTTTTACAGGGTTTTGGCAAGCTAATCCATAACTTGGCTTCCTGGTTTTTATGAAATGTAAATCTAAGTGTTAACAAAGCAACAACTTCTTGCAGGAAAGTCAAAGATACAACCTACTGGTGATGCAACATATTGGTGGGTGATTGATCGGGAATACTCATTCTTTGCCCAATTAATACTTTTCCCTCTACTCTAACCCCCAATAATGTTATTTAGCAAGAAGAGTTTTCCCCACTATCAGTAGATATAAGAGTGGGTCAAAAACATAATGGGGCTAGTAGTGCACAGTGATATTACTAGTGTATGGCTAGCAATAGTCTTTATCTCATAGTGGGCCTTCAAAGGTTCTGAAATAAGAAATGAGAAACTTTTTTTTGTTGTCCAAGAGCAACTATTCATTTCTTGACTACCATGTTCCCAGTTCCAATTTTATCATGAAAAAATTTGACTTTGTGGACTATTTTAATACTACATTTGAAATTTACTTTTTGCTCCTTAGACGTTTAAGCTTATTAGATGGACCATTTTCAGGCTTTCTGCTATGTTTACTTGGTTCCCCCATTGGTACGTCTGGGCTATCTCTTGAGGGTTTTTGGTAGTTTAAGATTCTTAAAGCTAAAGGCATGCTTTCTGTGGCCTCTAGCCCTGTGTGTATCTGGCTTAAAACAGTATCATCCCTTAAATATGCTTTCTTACGCGCATCTTCTATCTTCCCTTCTGAGCTGTGTCGTCTCCTCTTGTGTTGCATAACACTTGTTGGGAGAGTTTGTTTATCTTCTGGCAGTGCTGACTCACAGATCCAGGAAAGAGCCTTGGTCAGGTCCTGTGCCTCTAACCACTCTGCAGATTGGGATTTGTGCTGGCTGCTACTTCTACAAGGCTGTCTGTGATTACCATCATTTTCCACTTCAGGATCAGGAAGCTCCAAGCTGTTATGAGGCTTTTTGATGCAATGTTTAGCTTGTTCCCCTACTAGTTCAGATGGAGTAGTAGTCTTGTTTCCTTTGTCAGGACTGGTTAGCCCAAGGCGAGGACACACTTTCAAATCGCTGCTGAATTCAGAGTCAGCATCTTTCCCAACTTTAGTCTTCTTTACTCTGAAGTTAAAAGAAAAAAAAAAGCTTGTTTTTTCCAACGTTTATGTAATTCATTAGTTAAATAGGCTCGCTAAACTTCTTTCCTGTGTAGCGTAACTAAACTGCCGTACATACATCACCATGACAAGAATCATTGTTTGCAGGAAAATCGTATCATGCTTTATTATCTTGGTTTTCCCTTGACATGCGGGGATATACATACATACATATTTACTCACTCTGCCATGGAGAAGTTCACATTGTACTAGCTAAATTTGTTACAGATGTTAAGGTCAATATTGCATACTCGGATCGTATTTCGGTAGAGGCTGAATAAAATATTATAGCACAAATAGGGCTTTTTAAGGAATGTATCCCAAGGCACTTAATGATATTACTCAATGCACAGCTTCTCCAGTGCCATGATTTTCTACAGCGTATGGGTAAACGGAGGCCGAATCGCTAGAGGCCTAAAACAGCATATCATCAATCTACTTTATCAAAAGCGTTTGTCACATGCCAAACGTTCAAACGCCCTAAACGCCGGAGGTATGCAAATGAACTGCATCAAATAAATGTAATGGGGAAAACATGACATCACCTAGAAGCAGCTGTCCCCGATTTGTTTCTTTCTGACACAATGCAGCTTTTAGCAGCAATTCCATACAGAATTACCTGGCAAGCATTTGCACAGCATCTCAGACTGCAAGGCCCAGATTCAGACATCACTCTCACCTCATGATATCGTCACCCCAAAAAGGGAACTTACATGTTTCTCAGCACGGCCTGCTCCTTCACTGTGGTTCCTAATATGTTGTTTAATCCACTTTCTCCGCGTTCAGCAAAATATTCGGATGTACTGCTGGAAGGCTCTTTCTATGAAAATGCAGAGACAACAAAACGGTAATAAAATTAGACATCACTTTGGAAAGCGACCCAGGAAACTCTATATTACAAGATGAAAGTTCATCGAGCTGCGTCCAAAACTTACAGCTGCTGCTCGCTGCATTGTTCAAGTCAGCGAGGGGCGGACATTTTTCAAATCAGTCGTAGTGCTGGTGAGGTAAGAGAACGGCCCTGAGGGGCTTTAGTTGGAGAATGCCAGGTTTATGGGGTAAATTTAAAGTGTACCAGATTGAAGTTTAGAGGGATATTGGACTTCACCAAGGTTTTCCTTTTTTCTTTTTAAAAAGTAATGACCACAAGACATCACTGGCAAAGCCTGGTTCTGGGTTTGGTTACCACCAGGGACAATATAAACATGGGATTTGTATGTTGTTCTTCTGTTTTTGGGATTTTCACCAGGTGCTCTGAATTCCTATTGCTATCCAAAAGGCTTCTTATCCAAACTGGCCCTGCAGAGATTATTTTCTTCTATGTGACTTTTTATGATACATTTGACTATAAGCTCACCCAGGGGCTACAGACTTGTGTAAATAGTTTTATGTGCTTTGTATAACACATCTGAAGAGTTCACTGCTATAAAACCAGAATGCAAGGATAACAAAAGAAGAATGTCAAGCTCAGTTCTCAAACTACATACTACAATTGTACATACACTATAAACATAGTGAACTAAGCATTATATAACATTATAATATTATAACATGTTAATAAAACATGGGTTAATGGATATTCTCATTCAGCAGAGACCATACACAGTGGGATGTCAGACAGGGTCATGTGGTTTGTATTCAAACTTCATTTGTGGATAGTGGTTTCACGGGAATGAAATATTGTATTGATATCAGCGGTTTCTATTAAATTAAACAGGACATACACTAGGATGTCACCATTTTAAAATACATTACAAAAAGGAGCTGTTCTAATAAAATCTTGAAGTCCTGAGAGGAAGAAGAATAGACTGGCACAGGGATTTGGCAGAGAGAATGTTTTCGCCTGCCACAGGTTTGGGACAAAACTTCCGTACCCTGGCGCCAAAGGATGGATAGCAGGGTTGCCCGAACTGGGTGCTGAGGGTGAGTAAGCCAGACATCAAGGAAAAAAGGATGTGCAAGCAGACAAACATAGAACTGTGCAAACTGTTGTGGGGGACCCCTATAGCTAAGGAGAGTCAGGGGCCCTCATGCAGTGTTACACTTTGCACATTGCCATGTCTGCCCCAGATCTTTTATTTGGGATGCTCTGTTTGCCAAACTACAAGCATGTCATTCTGCACCTTTCTTTTAGCCAATAAATCCAATTGGTCACAGCAGGACCATGCAAGCTCAGTTTGCACAGCAGAGCACAATGGATTTGTGAACAACCTTTGGTGGCTTGGGAATAAATTAAGCTTCCATCCATCAAGGTGCTTGTTGTATACTCCTAATGTAAAAATACTGAATATCCCCCTGTACAATTAAAAAACCACAAGTCGTTGCCATGACCTTTGTACAGAAAAACACCATAAAGAAGAAGCTGTACTTAACCATTTTACATATACATTTTATAACATGACCAAACAGCTTTTGTGGCATCTGAACTTCAGCAATTTGCAGTATATTTATAGTGCATTTAAAACTATACAATTGTATAAAATAGTTTAAATGAAAAAAAAAAAAAGTTTCCTAATTCCAATGTGATCACTTGTGCAGAGTTTTTCATTCCAGGTGCTGGCTATGTTAGCATTACTATTAAATGAAAACGTCCTTTAACATTTCTAAACTTTGTGCTCGCTGCCAAACAATGACAGCATGTTTGAGTTAACTTATATGTAAATGGAGCTTGTGGTTAGAAAGTAAAAATACATGGCCTCCTAGAAGAATCTTATTCTACGGTAACCAACAGTAACCAAACATCACTTTTCTTACCACATGAAATAAAAAAATAAATGATGATATTTTCCTAAGGTGTTGCTGTCTCTTCTTTAGGGCGCGTCCCAAAAAAAGAGAAGGATAGCCCTAAAATGCATCAACACCTTTATTCACTTTTCTTTACTTTCCATTAAATCTTATTTAATCTATCTTTAATTCCAACTGTCTTATCATGTGATGACTGTATAACCTGCACTGGATACAAAGCATATTTGTTCTAGGCATGTCACAAGGTAAGCATATCTTGGGTTTTGCAATTAACTAGTCCATTGCTGTTGATTATTGCTCATGGTGGTATATCCCTATATTTCTAATGCAACTGTGTAAGTACTTTGTACTTACCCTAAAACCCTTTTCTTGGATTGACACCGCACTGTATATTCTAGACTGTGTTTTGTTGTGACCTACAGCAGGGTGGACACTTAGCTAAACATGGTCTAGCTCAGGGGTCTGCAACCTGCGGCTCCGGAGCCACATGCGGCTCTTCAGCCTCCTTGTTGTGGCTCCCTTGGGCTGCTGCGGGGAGATCTCTGATGGGGGATCCCCTTCCTCCCAAGACACTGCGGAGGATTCCCTATCTGGTGTTTTAATGAAAAAAATCTACCAGTGAAATAAATCTACCACGGGGCGTGTACAAATGGGTGTGTACAATGACATCCCCCTCCTTTGTTGCTGACCCCTGGTCTAGACCACTGTTTCTCAACTAAGATTCCAAGGAACACTAGGGTTCCGCCAGAGGGTGCTGGGGATTCCATGAATACTGAGCAGTTCGTGTCACCAATCATCTTTTTAGCTATCTGTAAGGGTCAACATTTTCCCAAAAGTCAACAATATAAGAAGCAATCTTCTTACTGACCCCCGTGTGAATACACTCTAAGCTGTGGATTTAGAAATTATAGAAGGAGTTCCCTTATAACCTAAAAGTTTTTAAGGGTCCCCCCATGTTCAAAAGATTGGGAAAGACTGGCTTAAAACATAAAGTGCTTCCTCCATAACCAATAGAGTAAGACAAGTTGCAAATCAAAACGGGTAGCACTTAGGAGGTAAAAAAGAAAGAGTCTACACATATATATTGAACACGTGTGTTCCTATTTGAAAAGATAGCATAAAAAGGGTGCCTGAGGATTATTCTAACACGTTACCGCAACATGTGCTCATCCCAAAGAACAACAGCAACTATTTTAGGCACCAACAGGGTTTTTTTCTTTTTTTACATATAAACTATTTTCAACAAGTCCTAATAAACTTTATTCATAATGATAAATAAAAGCAATTTTACGAGACTACTGAACTTTTTACACAAACAACAAAATCTGCGTACTCCTATTTGCCTGCAGTTCTGCTTTAGCAAATATTATTGCATGTTACATTAAATTGAAAATTTTAGCTGGCTAAAAAATAATGTTATACAGGAGTTATTTATCAAAAATGAAGCCATATACTACATATATAAGGCCTGTTTTACAAATGATTTGTATTTCTGTCTATCTATTCCTGAGATTTATATAGCTTTACCACATATAGCAATGGAGAAAACCTGATCTTCCTTTGCTGCAGTTGAGTAACACTTGCAGGTCTTGCCCCTCCCCAAGCCTGTAATTGGATGGTGGAAGGGGAAGCAGCAGACTAATGAGATCATCTCTCTGCTCTCTATTCCTCTTAGCACATCCCCTGTTGGTTGATAATCAATGCACCATTCCTGATCATCTCTTTGTTCTGCGTCTTCCTTTACTAGACTGAGCTTTAAAGGGCATTGGGAAAAAACTGAAACCAAGTCATGTACTTACAATCCCTTTTAAAAATAATATAAATATAATAGCTACAGATGGACATTAATGCAGATCTGCTTTATCCGCCTAAAATTCAGTATTAATAAACTGCATCCAAGTACATTCAGTCCAAATTTTCACTTGGAGACTGTGGAGTTAAAAGACAAGGCTAACATTTGGAAGATCATGGTTTGTGGTTGTTGGCTAAACTTGTTCTGTGTACCACAGGAGATTTCTCTGTCCATGCTAAGAAAGAGCATTACTGGAGAGTGCTTGTACAAAATGAACTGAAAAAACCTTCAATGTACGAAAAGTCCCGTTTCAAACCCCCAAGGCAGACCCTCTGTACATGTGCATTTTTAATGCTGCAATTGATATATTAGCTTGTGCCACGTCATAATTTACGTAAAAGTGAGTAAATAAAGCTTTCACGTCCCCAAGGCCTTTTAAAAACAAATCCTTTCCAACTTGAATTTGACAGAGCCTCATATAAATGTCTCTACTTACATTCCTTGCCCATATCTTTGTATTGCTGACACCTGGACAACAACACAGTAAAGGAAAGGAGACATCTAAAGAGGACAGAACAGATAATAACTTGGGTTTGGTACATGTACAGGTATTTCCAGTTGTGGGATAACATGACTTCGACTCTGGTTTGTGGTTTTAGCAGGAATGGCAAATGTAGGATTCTTTGTTTGCATCCACATAGCACACAGACACTTTTTTTTATTGAGTCACACTTAAAGGGCATGTCACTTTATTCTATTAATTACAGTTTAATATTTGTATATATTCATTTTTATAGAAACAAATCCATATTTTATATATGTAATTGACATATCTTACGCAAAAGATGCTTCTAGCTGGAGAAGAAACCATGTTTTGAGCTGTTATAAAACCCTGAACTTTCCTGTTTTGTTTTTTTTTGACAAATGATATGAATTTTTAGATTCTAATAAAACAGAAATATTAAGTCCTGGGTATGAATGGCGAAATTCTCAATTGGTTGAATGAATTCCAAGATTGCCAAATGAGAATGTACAGGGCTTTGCTGAAAGTATTGCTGCAGAAGCCTCACCAAAGTACTAGAGGTGTCATTTGTCCATTTTTGATGATATATTCTCACTACTGGGACCTACTCTCTGGAATGGTCTTCCTCTTCCTATTCGGCTTGCTCCCACTTTCTGCTCATTTAAAAGGGCACCATTAAAAAAACATTTTTTCAAACTTGCCTACCCATCTTTTTCTGTCTTTTGAAACCATCACTACTTCCCACCATTCCATCCTGATCCTAGATTGTAAGCTCTTTGGGGCTGGGTCCTCTCCCCTTGTGTCACTGTCTGTATTTGTCTGTCATTTACAAGCCCTATTTATTGTACAGCTCTTTGTAATATGTTGGCACTATATAAATCCTGTTGAATAATATTAATAATAATAATAATAATAATAATATTATTAACAACAATAATAATAATAATATTAATAATAATAAAGCAATCAATGACTGAATATGTTACTACTTGCGTGTCACACACATAGTAAAACATTGTAAAAAATATTCCCTGGTTTACTCACTGAAAGCTCTGCTGTCACATTTACAGCTAGTCATCAGGTCTGCTGGGTTCTATCAATCATGGACACTGTTGGTGTTCCTCATACAAACAATCTCACTGGCTGCTCACTTCACTGCGTGAGATATTGAGTGTTTGGCTACTATGGGATTGCTTCTTGGTCCAATCATCACCCAACCAATAAAAGCAATCCTTGGAGGAACCACATAATTTTTTATTATTTAAGCCAAATCTCTTCTACAGTCACCATAAACCTCAGGTACAAACATTTTATGAAGGCGGTGTATCGGCTGTCATAACAATTATTTTCTTTTCGGGTTTGCTAAAGGTACAACCAGAATTTGCCTTGTTGCTATAGACAGTAAAGTCACTGCCCTGATCATCTTCAAAGTCATTATGACTTCAAACTTGTTGAACTTTTCTACATAATGGTTAGGTTAGGTATCTTTAAAAATCCTAAAAATAAATTAGAAGAGAAACTTTACAAGAATAAATAGTGATGTGGTACCAGAACCAGGGCCTTCAACATCCAAATGTCATCAGTGACCATTACATGGTTGGAATAAGTCTACATTTTTTTCCTTTGCCCCCCATAAGCAGCAACCTACATATACAAACCTCCAGGTTTGTCCTTTAGCCACTTTTGCTTCTGCAGAAATGCAGACCTAAACATCCTAATAATGTGACACAATATCAGAACACTCAACTTTTCTCCATGTGTGTACAAGGCTTCAAAAACACAACTGGTACACCATGATGTCACTATACAAGACTGCATAGCACTATTTGCTAAATAAAAGGTTATGACTAGGAGTTCAGCTTCACGGCTGTGTATACCTATGGGAGCACAACAATTCAACCCTAACAACAGAAGCACAGCGTATCCTTAACAGATCGCAGCACGGCTGGCTGGTCCCCATAGGCTGAGAATTGCTAACATCCAGAGCCGGGAGGAGGTGGCACTTCTGCTTTAAGTGGTGTTGTGTTTTGTAAGTGGGACAAAAACATGATTTATGTGTGAAACATTTCTGAACATGCCCTATAAGTACAGTAGACTTTCCTCTGTGGCCACACCCTTAAAGTGCTGAATTTTGAGAACAATTAACACAGACCGTGAGTCAGTCTTTGAACAGCTCTGTGGGAACCAGAGTCTCAGCTATGTGCAGTGATGTAAACTCCCTAAGGCTTCCAAAGCCTGACAGAGAATTCAGAAACAGACATAAATAAAAAAAGAAGGAAAGACGGAGAGCTGCATCCAGTCACATTAGCGTCCCGACGTATACTTATTTATCTCGTGTTTCAGGGACTTTTTCCTGGATATGTATTGCAGATGTGTACGTTGATTTTTATTCTGCCTTAGCTGCGAAACTATGGACGCTGATGCCTTGTATCAACACCAAGGGAACAAATGCTTCGCAGCTAACAAAAGTCGTCTCTCCCGCCCCCTTTTCATAAATTGAAAGCACATTTCCTGGCGTATTTACACTTACGTAAAGGCTGGGTGGGCACTGCACATTACCAACCTTTTCCAGCCCGTGGACTGTCAGCTCCTATTAGATATCAAGTGGACTGACTGCTCGGGGTTATTGCAAACCTCCGAAAGACACATGTGCTCTTGGGAAGGGTTGCGGCCCTGACATCCCTCAGGGAAAAGAGATTAAGAGCAAAGGAGGTCGTACTGATAACAAGGCATTTATAACTGAGGTAGAAATCTATTAGCCTTTTAAAAATTGTGCCCCTATGGACCAAAGTATTGAGACCTTCGTGCTGGCCAAGAGTTTACCTGTGGAAAACAGTAGTAATGTAGTTATTCAAGCCCATACATTACTGATGGCTTACATAAACTTTGTTATGTCACTTCTGGTACATTGGTTAGGGATAGCATTTCATTACGAGGAATAAAAAAAAATATATATAGGAACTGTTGTAAACAGTAATACAAAAATATAATAAAAAATTGACATGGTAGAAATTGAAGGCATCCTGGGAAGGCAGCAGACTGTACCATTAACTAACTGCCTGACATCAATGGCCAATATTGCTTGTAATACATATTTTTACCAAAGGAAATGAAAGTCTTTCAAAAATCATTATTTTCTCTTAGTCCCAAAGGAAAAACATTACTAAAAAAAACTTGGTGAAACATTAGTGCTTCTCTGCGTGTTGACCTGTAACATAGATTACCTTTCTGCTAACTGGATACTGATGCACAGCATTGCTGAATATGAGCCCTGGCTGTTCAGTGTGGCAGATATGTAAAAATCATGTTTTGCTAAAACAAGTTTTTTTGGCAATATGTGCTAGAAACTTCTTGCTCACACTGAGGGCAGGTAGTTCATTACTGTGCAATCATCCACATATGTTAACCCTAGCTAGCCATGGCTGGAAGGGTTTAGCCAACCCTAGGTGACTGTGGCTTGGGCAAGTGCTTTCAGTTGTGGTTAATGTAGGCAGAAGGCTGTAAACTATCACATCGCATGCCTTCAATTTGGGCAAAAGCTAGTTTCTAACTTCAGTTTAAGTTCATTTGCTGCATGGATGCTCTGGGTTTGGCATCTCAAAGTATTCATACCAAAAACAGCCAAGAAGCAACTAACATGAGGTTTATACATATATAAAACCCATTAGAATTGCAAAAGCATCTGGATTTTGTACATCCAGTCCTATGACTTACACTGCAGTTTACTGCAGCACACTTCAGTCTGGCACAGTGTTTATCAACCAGGGTTCTGTGGAACCCTAGGATTCCTTCACAGGTTGCCAGAGGATCCTTGAGAAATTGGAAATTTGTACCTCAGGTCAGTTACAATTGACTCCAATAATCTTTTCAGCTATCTGAGGGAGTGACATTCTTCCCAATGGTTAGCCATATAGGAGGCACTCTTCCTACTGACCACCACACTAATGTACTGTGAGGTGTGGATGTAGGAACTATAGCCGTTATATTCCCTTAAGATCTCAAAGTTATTTCAAGGGTTACCTGATTTTACAAAGGTCAAGGAACACAAGTCTAGCAAGTGAAGGGACCAGATCTTTCCCAGCTTCAGTTTTATCTTCACTTCCCCCACTACTCTCCTGCATTGTCTAACAAGCATTAGACGTAGATTACAAATTGTATGTTAACACGGATTACACAGACATGGTCTGATGTGGCCAGCAACCCCACTTTAAGAAATAACATACAACCATCCCTGAGTTCATGCAAACAGGAAATAGCTGCAAAGTGACTACAAGAGCTTAATATCAATGAAATGTAACAAAGGTTAAAAAAAAAATACTGTATTCAAAAGACAAAGCCACTTATTATTATGATCTATATAATGTTTAGGCAAAATTATTGTCATTTAGTTAAGGTTTATATTTATTATTTTGATTGAAATTCACATATTTGCATTATGGGAAACCATTAGGATTGAGCTACATACAATGCTGACTAAAGCTACAGTATGTACAAATGGCATAAGGTTGTCTGGTGTGAAAATCTGACATGTACAGCGGTCCCCTGATGTCGTCTATCAACTAATGATAAGGAGCAACCAACCCTGCACTCCAATGGAGAACAATAGAGCGGGAACCCCTCCAATGTCCTCTCCCTCCCTTTTCCATAGAGAAGAATGGCGCTGTGTTTACAGTGCTCGTTCATTTATCTGTCACCAAAAGTGATCACGCAAGATCTGTGGCCTTAATGTCCGCTGTCCTAGCAGTATGGACACACTAACAAGATTATTTAAAAATATAATATGTGTTAGTTCACAGCTACTTTTATCACAACCAATCAAAAATCATCTTTCTTTAATCTGAAAATAGCATGCCATGACAGATGATTTTCGAATGGTATATTGGTCTGCACATTATAGCTATTTATTATGTGTTATGAAACAAGATCATCTGAATCTGCTGTGCATCTCTCAATAGACTTTCCCTGTACTTCTTGTTCATCTTCTCATTACAAGATGGATGAGACCACTGGGGCCACTGTAAGCATCTCTGCTGTCAAGCCCACAGTCGGCTGTTGGGTGGTCACACTCTCTATTCATCCTCCCTCTTTTCCAGGCGTACTTCATATTCCCTGTAGGATTGGGAGGATGAGTGTGGTTTCAGGCCTGGCCTGGCTGCAGTGCAGCAGCGGAGCAGAGAAAAACGATCGGCCTCCCCAAGGTGCACATCCACCCACGGCCAAGGATTCCTGCTGTAATTCCGCACGGCTGCTCTTGAAGTTCTCTATGGCAGGAGGCCATCACTATGTTTTTCAATGATCACAGGATCCCATAAGGGCCGATATGGTTACATATCTTCAAGAGAAGCAAGTGCGAGTGTTCCAGAAGGAAATAAATCTATGGACCAGGGCCAGTTTTATTCATGGAAAACACACCGTGCTCACTATAAATAAAGGTGATGACATAAACAATATAAAATTCAGATGGTCGATTTAAGAAAATATTTCTTTTACTGAATTTACAAAAATTTAGGCGAGGGACCATCACTGAAGACATTTTATAGATGGCTGCACCTCAAGTCATAAGTCAATTACCCTCTGATTTTCTTTTTCATTTTGGATACAGTGGGAAGGGATAGGATACAGGTCTTAGTTTTAGATTATTGTCTGTGTCCTACTGGGGAGCATCATTCTTTATCTTTGTCCTGATCACCGACACTAAAAGTGGGATAAAAACACAAATGACTGTGTTGGCACAAAAACAGGGATAGAGGGTTTTTGAATTGGGACCCCTGTTCTGTTGGCAAAAGGCAACACGTCCATCCATGGAGTTCAACTGTCCATTCTAGCTGCTAATGATCCAGCATTATTAAAAATGTACATGTACTTGGAAACATTCTCCT
This sequence comes from Pyxicephalus adspersus, assembly GCF_032062135.1. Lineage (NCBI taxonomy): Eukaryota > Metazoa > Chordata > Amphibia > Anura > Pyxicephalidae > Pyxicephalus > Pyxicephalus adspersus. Next base: position 130,394,483 of record NC_092861.1, read on the forward strand.
TGTTTTTGAAAATAAATGTTTTCATTGATGTAAAATGGTTTGTATGACTTATCGGGATGTTAGATTAAAGGTACCCATAAAGGAATGATTCTGTGAAAGAATACGTCAATGCTATAATAAATTTGTAAGTACTGTACAAAGGTATTGTACAAATATTCAGGACACAACTATGCTCAAATTTAATTGCAGTATATTAAATAAATATATATATATAAAAAAAAAACAGGACACAACTATGCTCAAATTTAATTGCAGTATATTAAATAAATATATATATATAAAAAAAAATATATATATATATATATACACATACACACACACACACTATATGTTTGCAATTCATGCACATTTCCCATGTTTCACCACTCAAGATTACAAGTACAATAAAATGCCAAGTGACCTGCAAGATTTGCACTTTTTGTTCCTGTTGTGATCTGACAACACACCAATTTTTGAACTGTGTGGTGAAATCCCTGCCCAATCTTCCTTTTGCTAAACTACTCAGACCCACCTACTTTCCTATATCCATAACAAAAAACCAATCATTCTTTAGTCCCAAGGTAATGACTAGAAGGAGAAGTCTAGTCTAGTCAGAGAGCTAGAGGTTCCTTGAAAAAACAGGAATTGTGCATAAAACACAGCAATACATTTTTGACATGATTAACAGGTGCTTTTGCCTTGCTGGACTGATATAACAATACACAGAAAGTTTAAAAGACCAAGGGAGAGCAAAACATAATTAGGTTTAATATATGCTTTATATAAATACAAATATGCTTGTATGGAGACATTCACTCACCTTGTTGGCAGCTTTTACAGTCTCTGCATCGCTTGTATTGGGACAAGGTTCAAGCTGACTTGTACACACCACTAATCTGTCTGGAAACACATAAAGCTCTGTACAAAGACATAGATTAAGAAGGATATTATTCACAATTTCATCTCTGCATGGTCCAGTAAACACTAAAGTCTGAACTCTTTATTACGTATTATCCTGAAAAGGTAGTGTATACAATAATAAAGTGGCAGTCCTTATAGCATTATTTGGATTTTAATTGACCATATCACAAAACTTCAATGCAATAATATATTTTTTCTATGAAAAAAACAAAAAAATTGTCTTGATCTTTGAACCAATAATACCATTAATTCCAATGATCGGGGTAAGCACACTATGGCTCAGACTAATACCAATAATCGTACAGCTAGTCTCTTTGAGCTTCAGAAATTGTGACATTTGTTGAGATTGAACTATTAGAAAAAAAATATCCACACCAGATTTCAGGCGGATAGTAAGACATTACGCCATAAAATTACGTGTTTTCTAAACATTCCATTAAAGTAAAAACAGGTTTCTATACAATTAGAAAACTTGTACAAACACCAGTCTTTCTGTCATCCAAGACAAATGTTTATAAACATCTTGGGTGAAAATCTAGCATAAGCACAGTTGTCACTCAACATAGCAAAAGGTCTGCCATGTTGGATCAATAAACGGCTGACTGCTGTTGTTTCTAATGGGGAAGATGCAGCAGAGACCTTCTAATTCTCCTCCTATCTCTTCTCCATGGAGCAGAACAGTGCTGCCTATATTTTATATATATATATATATATATA
>NC_092861.1:130396125-130501246 GCF_032062135.1 Pyxicephalus adspersus
AGAGAGAGAGAGAGAGAGAGAGAGAGAGAGAGAGAGAGAGAGAATGAATGAGAATACTCCAGCACTCAGATGTCCTTGTCATAATTCCTATCTCTGTTCCTGTCTACTTGAAAGTTTTGTGTTTTTCAGCTCCTCCTGTTGTATTTTCCATAATAAAAAGAAGAAAAAGAAAACTCAACAAAAAACGTGATACAACATAATGGATACAACAGATATGAAGACCCAAGGATTTAAGTGCAGAGATCCCACAAGAGATCTTTTTGAAAAACCATCCTGGCCCTGAATCACAATCCTAAACTTTGCTATAGAATATCTGCATGTTGTTAGTAGATGGGTTTATCACTTTTTATTTATTTATTTTTTTAAAGCACAAAAATAATTCCACTGACAGCATAATTGCCAACATAACAACTGTCAGATTAGGAAACACGGACGTTTTTTGTTATGCATAAAGTCGCAACATAGCAGGAAAACAATCTTACTGCTGACAGCTTTGGGGACAGTTTTAATGAAGGGCAAATGCTGGGAAGATCTGTGAGTAAACACTACCTCATATTTTGATTTTATCAGTAAAAGTATATGAGATGATATCTAGCACTTCTACGCAATTATAGGAAGGGGCAATGAACACAATGGCGATAGCCCCCTATGACATCTGCATTACCTTTTCCCAATGCCTCAAAACTATATTAAATATATTATTTAGCAGACAGGCATTCAATTCACAAATTAAATCAAAACTCCAGGTAAACAGGTAAAATACCTATATATTTTTTCTATTTTGTATTCCAAAGGACTTTCACTTAGGCTAGACAATTTAAAAAATACACAGCTTTGTCACACTGTACAACCAGGTTGTGGGAATGTGTGTCCAGGGGACAGCAATGTTCAACCTGAAGGTGGAAAAGCAGCACAAGGATCCAATCAGTTCTTCTGTGGTGCGAGCAGCATGGTGATTGGTGAAGAAAGCAAAATGAGAGATATATCATTGCTCTGCTGCTACTACAGAGAGGCCTGGGTGGTGTGGCCAATCTGTGATGGTTGGGCAGAAATACAAATGCTTGTTCGTGTAAAATAGAACTATTATGTCCATTTCATTTGCATTTTTTGCAATTGATTTTAGGCGTTCAGCTTTAATTTTTTGGACTGATCAGCCTAAAATAGTGTTGGTTAAAATTGGACATTGCTCCTGTTTAACAACTGATTGCAAACTAAGATCAGATACATGCCATGTAGGTTCTTAGAGAAAATATAGCCAGTGTTGCACACTGATATCTTTTATATAAATCATTTTTGTGGCCCAAGCTGTGAGCTTCCTAGTTCTATGGAAACCAATTATTCATGAACATGGAGAATTTTACATGCACTTTGTATATGAAGACACATAGGAACTGCAAAGAATTCTTTTATTCAAAAAAAAAAAAAGCTACATAATTATCATTGCGGCATCAAATGATCATAAATTCCATGCTGTAGCCTGAGAAAAGAAAATCCTTTTGATAACACCACCTAAAGGCTGCTATCAAGTTACATCTGACCAATAATGAGAACAATGTAGACTCACATTTCACAGGTTCGGTGAATTGCTACAAAATGCATTTGTTGCCTCTGACCAGCTGATATATCCTAAAGGATGAAATCAATCTCAGATGAGATTCGATTTAAAATATCTAAAGTTCATATTTCTGTCTATGTATGTCAAATATCTTCTTTTCTTGTGGAATTTCTAAACAAGATATATGCACATTCTGCTACAGTAATCTGTAACATGTCAAAAATGGTTCCCACCACATCATGTTCAACAAAGCGGCCCCATGCAATACCAACAACAAAGAAAAACAATTTATCAAATAACAGTTCCAAAATGAGAATAAATTACTCCTGGTTGGTACATGACAGGTACAATGAGACGTATCTGTGTATAAATAGACTGTGCAAGAATTATTATATTACTATGAAGATTATTTACAGTTACATCAATCCTATGAAACTAGTGCTGTTATATGAGTTGGTATGTTCATTTTTTAGGGTCATGTTATTAGAAATATGCTACTAAAGTGTATAGCTGGATCACATAAATCCAACTCTTAACTCTGGCAGACTAAACATATAAGTTTTTTTAAATATCAAAGCGGCACATTTAAAAATACTTAAGTTTCCCGCCTGGTCCCACCCTCAGTCGCACACTTCCGCCCCCCAGCCGCACACTCGCATGTCCCATGCCCGCCTGGCATCTGCGTCCCCTGGCCTCGCGTCCTCAACGTTCACACGCTGGGGACGAAGATGCCAGGAAGGCATCACCAGACGACACAGATGCCGGGCATCGCTGGAAGATGCCACGGGCACGTGGGGACCAGGTAAGCTTTGCAATCCCATTTAAAATTCCACCCCGAGTGTGGCTCGGGGTTACTGCTTTTGGCACTGAAAATTAACCCCGAGCCACACGTGGAAATACCGCAAAGGAGGGTAAACAGCAGGGTCAAACTACTTTAGCCCATAGGAAGGATTTATGAACAAGCCTCCAGTCATGTAACAAAGTCAAGTGGAAATTGTTGATTTTTTTTTAACATACTTGATCAGGCAAACATTAGATGTTAATGCTGTGCAGCCTGCCACAGTGTGAATGTGCCCTTAAAATGGAACCAAATTGGTGCGAGTGAGCTTTTGTCAAAATTATGGCACACTCTTGCCTTTTTGTAGGCACTTTGTAGCGATGAAAGGTCCAGGAACCAGTCACTGATGCATCCCCTTAAGCCACCATCTTTACTGCTGACTCTTCTGGGTTCACCGCCATCTTCTTTGGCTATTATACAGTCACTGATGATGCAACTCCTGAACGTGCAGAGAAGTTACATTGTCCTTAGTGTTTTGCTTTATTCTTGTCGGTGCTGTGTACGGTGAGGGCCTTTATACAGCATGGTGCATGTCCCATGAAGCGTAGGCAAAAAAAAGCTACTAGTCCCTGGGAAGGAGTTTTTTTTTGGCTAAAAAAAAAACGTTGTGTGGCTCTTCTGTCAAAAACCTCTACTTTCCAATTACTTTCTGTTTTTTGGGTTTAGTTCTGCAAAGAATGCCAAAAATGTTAAAAAAAAAACATAATTCTGATTGGCTGGAAAGTTAGCTAATTCCAACTGAATTAGCTAATTTCACCAATATTCCCTAAAGGATTATTGGATATTATTGTTTAATATGTTTCAGACAAGAATCCTTGAAAAATATTTTGGGGGTTTATGAATACTGACAACAGACATAAGTCAAATGCAGTATGCTATTGGGTCCTTCTGAGTTCTTTTAACCTATGATTGAGTTTTTTTTTGAAGGAGTTACATTGAGCTAATCCAACTTGCTTTTCCAAATATATTGACTTGAAAGGGGAAAAGAAACATAACAGATACAAACAAGAGACAGGGACCCTAGGTCGCTGCACATCCCCACCACCTATTTTTTTTTTTTTTTTTTAACACCAAGCCCAGGATTAAAGGAGTGTAATGTAGATAAAGTGAAGGACTGCAGTGTGTACAAATGATTTCTTCCACAAAGACCATCCAGTGATTTGCTGCTGGCAAGCCTAAAGCAGTCTCCTCATTTTTCCATTTTTTTGCTAGAGGTGGAGTGGTCTTGTAAATGCAACAAGGGATACCCAAGCTGACTTTTAGACCAGAACTCATAACTTTACTGATCACACACAAAGAAACAGTTATATCATACCTCGATAGTGATGTTTGATCACACAGCGAAGTTTAACCCATCTTTTAATAAAGTAGGCCGCAATCCGTAATGTGTTTCCTGGGGAGACAAACAGAGATAGGAAATGAGCATAATGATAAAATCGTGTAAAAATTCTGTACCTGTCCCCGAAAATTCCTCTAACCCACAAAAAATAAAATATTAAATTGTGCATTGTGTTTGTTGAAGGACTCTAGTCAATTAGAATACAGTAAGTAAACAGCAGCCTTGGGTCACATGATATTGCTAGGACTTCATTGTCTCATACCATGGTGTGGGTGGCTGTGTTCCACACTAAGCTTGGAAAAAGAAAAGGGCTACTATAGGGACTAGTTCAGGGGTGGGCAAATTTTTTCAGTCAGGGGCCACAATATAAAATTGAAAGAGGGGCCGGGTGGATTGAAGAGTGGGCGGGGTTATGTCATCATGACGCCACTGAACGTGACATCATGATAGCATAGCCCTGCCCAGTCTCCCATCACAGATCTGAGCCTGTGATGGGGGAGTGGGTGGGTTATGCGCAGGGACACAGCCCACCCACCTCCACGAGCCAGGATACCAACAGGGGACATGTTCTGCGGCTCACCTAAATGGCCAGAAAAACAACCGTATTGGGCCGTATAAGGCCTGCGGGCTGTAGTTTGCCCATGCCTGGACTAGTTGGAATGCAAGATAAAGACATTCAGGATATAAGGCTATATGCTTTATGAACGTTTAAATCATTGTTTTTCAACCTTTTTAACATGGTGGAACCCTTGAAATACCTAAAATCTTCATGGAACCCCTTATATCCACAGCTCAAAGTACATTAGGAAGGATGCCTCTTACATTGCTGACCTTTGGGAACAATGTCACCCTTATAGATAGCTATAATTATATTTGGTGTCACTAAAACTGACCTGAGAGGCACAAACTGCTCATTGCTAAAGGAACCCCTAGCAAACTCTCAAGAAACCCCCCAAACCCTATGGAACACTGGTTTAAAGAATATGTACATTTTAACACAAAGTGCAAATACCACTCCTCAAGCTCATCTCATCAAAATACACAATGTATATTACAGACTTTAGATGAAGACATATCCCCTTATCCAATATGTGCTGCTCTGTTTACATCCTTAAGGCACATCTCTCATCTGCCAACATCTCATGAAGTTTTTCAGGTCTTCGCAACACTGAGAAGATAACCCTATTCATGTCTCTAGCAGATACTGGAATGTGCATGGGATGGAGGTGCAACACACAAGAGGAATATCAATAAAGCCATTGCTTTTGGCAGCCCATTACAGGCAGTGGGAAGTATCTCAACATCAGGGTCTGTTCTTATACATTTGACTGGGTTGGGGATATAGTACAAGTTTTGTATAAGTGCAATTATTCTTTATGGGGCACATTTCCATGAAACTTGGGAAATGTTCAAAGGACCCTCTTTGAAAATAATTTTCAGTAATGCAGTTTTTTAAATATTTGGCCTTAGTGTACGTACCTAACCCACTGGGTGAATTTTGAACCTGCAAGGGTTGGAAACTTTTCCAACAGAATTTTGTTCTCTGGTAAAATCACTGCTATTGCACGTCATAAGCCCACCAGCAAGGGCAAGAGACTTAAAGTCCTGACACAGGTGGGAAGAAGCCTTGAGATATTTTAAACACCTTCATAGGGGCATTCTTTTAAATGCTTGTAATATAAAAACAGCATCACCCACAATTCCTTTTGACTACTAAAATTTTATTGCATGAATGCTCTTGCACTACAGAGTGGGACAAAAACAGCTAATGACTCACAAGAAAAACCCACCATTTATAAAGTCGGTGTGAAATATCAACAATGAAACAGCATGTCACTGAATCTGGAATTCTTCCATACATAAAAAAATGGCTGGGTGCCACTAAAACAATGCTATTATTTGTACATCACCCCTAGGCCTCATTAACCAGAGTCAGTAATAATTATCCACCCATACAAAGTGCTGTGTATATTATGTTGGCTGAGAAGCAAAACATGTTGGCAACGTGTCAGCTTGTGGCTATGACACTCATCATCCAATGTGGTCAATGTAATTTTGAATATTCAAATCATGTTAAAAAATGTGCAATCTAGACTGATTCAAGAATATCAGTTGGTTTAAGGCTGCAAATCCCATAAATATAGTTGGTACTGTAATGGGGACATGGCAACAAAAATGTGTGATTTATCACTGAAGGTACTTGACATACCAAGAAATGATTGAAAAGTTTCGGAGGTCACAGGTTACAAAATGATTTCTAAAGACTCAAGACTCCATCTGTCCACCATCAGATAGACAAATTCCAAATGTAAGAAATTCAACACTGATGGAACGGTTTCTAGAATGGTTGTCCAGATCAGTGAAGGGTCAAAATCATCAAAAAGTTGACAAAAACATTCTTTCATGTGACGAAACCTTAATTTATACGTTTTCCATAAAAGAATAAAGACTGGAGACTCAAAGATATATTTTGCTACGGCCACCTAAATGTTCCACAGCACTACAGTCAGCAACAATGTACAATGGGCTGGTCAGCCAGGAACTAATCTTTTGCCAATGTACATAATATGGGGCTGCATTCCTTAGATTTCACAAACTTTTTTTTTCACTGTACTACACATTTTAAAATAGATGAAGAGGAATAATATTAGGAACACGATAAAATGTAACAATATTACATAAGACAAACATATAGTGCTTGCTACATCTTTATATCACTGAGCCTAGCTCCTTGTTGTACCCAGGAACAGATTCCTAAAATGAATAGTTTTTGGGTCAGTGTTACTTTTTTAGTATTTCTTTTATTTTTAATGCAAATATCTTAATCTCAGGCCATACAAATATTTCTTGAGGCATGGTGATGAGCCATTTCACATTGATCTATTGCTTTCTGTAAACAAGGTATGTTTATTTCTTTTTGCAAATAATTCTTTTCAAGAAACGTAAAAAGAAGCCAAGAGTTCCACCTGCTGGGTAATAAAAGGCTTCAAATTATTATTACTTTATATTTAACTACTATACCAAGAAATAAAATATGTACAAAGTAATTATACATTTCCTCAGACGTTTAGTCTTCAAGTCTCATAAATAAACCCTTTTGGTAATATAAAAAACAAAAATACAAGCTCAAATTATATGAATTTACTGTGTTAGTGTACCCTCCCTGACCTCTGTAGATGTAGGTACTGTGGTGCGATTTAGCTTGAAAATTACCAAAAGAAGCACTGGAGTCAGAAGAAGCACTCTTTCCATGTTTCTAATCACTAATAGTAACACAGAGATGGTGATTGGGGAAGCTGAGCCACTAAGGAAGGAACTGGAACCACTTCCTTCTAGACTTAAGCAGTGAACTTTATAGGATAAATTGCTCCACAGTGCTTCCAGCTACATGTGTCAATAAGGGCTGATTGTAAAGCTCGTTTGTCAAAGCTCAAAGCTATAATTTTAGTTTACTCCAAATTATTAACAATTTATATTTTAATTAATGTATTGTGTATATTGATTTTTAGGTGTTCCCTGATTATCTGTATATGAAGAAAGGTATTGCCATACCTTCTTGAAGGCATCCTGTTAAGGCCACAAAAGAGGAGGCTCAAGGACTGTCATTCTCATCTTGGCTGGATTATCTGTTGTATTTCTAACTTGAAATATGTATGTAATGTACAATGGTAGTTTCAGCTTTTCAGACTCAATTGGCTTTACTCTATTTATAGGTAACTGATTCATTAGTCATACTGATATCGTCTATTTCTGTTCCCACAAGTTCTTCTTGAGGAAAGGTACCTTGTTTGAGAGAGACAGTAAGTCAGCTCAGAGCTGACCTATAGGCTTGCACACGGAGACAAGTAGTAAAACCCATTCACTGTGAAATATTAGTAGGCAAGGAGCAGTGTCTATAATCAGCAAGTACAGCGGCAAAAGTGCACATACTTATTGTGAAAACTATGTAGTGATACAGTTATTCAAGGCATTGGCAGTCATAGATAGTATTATCAAAATTAACCCCCCAGCCCTTTCCCATTAAGTTTCTAGAATGTGGATAAGAATTCCACTATTCTACATGGCCAATGTAACTGGGGACTTGGCAGAGGTTTGTCCTTTACACTTTGTGCTGTAGGGTGTCCCTGGTCTTCTCAGAAAATTGGGAGGTATGTTGATCTATAGTGAACACTTTTTTTTAGCTTTGAATGTTTCTGCCCAAAGATAGAACAGGAAGTGAGAGAAAATCTTTCGAACATAAAAGGGAAATAAGAAAGTTGTTACTGAAGCAGGTAAATGGAAAACCTCCCTCTGTCTTGTGTTCTGGTGGTAACTGTAAATTCTGAACTTCAACACGGAGGTCATATCCCTTCCCTCTTCTAGCAGAAGCTGGACAAGACATTGAATGAGCTATTTCAACCCTTTACCCCAGAGGAACCCTTCCAGGTCATGGTGGACCCCTGCTAAAAACCAATTCATTGGGTTTCAGTGGAAAAAAATTCTATTACATATAGTGCTGTGCTGAGAGAATGCTCTCCTTACAGCAGAGGTCTGAATGCCATCCTAAAGACACTGGTGCCATGTGGCTGGCTCTGCCAAGGGGCCTTGGAACCATGCAAGTAAGACCAGCAAGTGGGAGGTCAGTCATCCAAAAGAATCCACATTCAAGGAATGCCAACCTCTAGATGAACCCCAGGGTTCCATGGAAGTGAGGTTGGGAATGGCCTTTTCAATTGATTATATTGACTTTTATCTAAATGCAGTTACAGTTTCCATTAATGAAAGGTGTCCTGACAAATTTATAGAAAATTTGGGCTGAAATTTCCTAATTTAATCATCAAATGTACATAATAAGACTTCCAGATTCTGATCATCCTTTCCATGTTTTCATCCGCTGTACTGGGCTAATATTGCCATGCAAACAGTTTTAGGCCTAGAACATTTGACCTCATCGAGTGCATTTAATAGCCAATACTAAGCCTTATTTATGCTTGCAATGTTTTTGGTCTTTCAAAGAATTACTGATCAGAAATTCAATTGAATCACTTAGTTGCATGCACAATTGGCAGTGGTTTTGCTTATGTGTACGGGGTTAGGATACATATAAATAATTGATAAAATTTTACCAAGAAATAAAAAACAAAAAAAACAGATCTTTATTAAAATTTTATCCAACTGAATCTTAAAACAAGGCTCACCTGTTTTCATATTAATAGCTTGCAAGTTTTTATTCCTGAAAGGAAATTGGAGGAACTGAGACGTCCAGTGTAATTCCAAGACCTCTTTGTGTTCCTCTCTTACTCTGCCAATTCATAATCTTCTAATTCCATTCAAGATTGTGGTCACAAGAGGAATCTTGTTTTCTATAAAACAATCCTCTGCTTTGACAGCGTTTTGTCATTTTATCCATGCAAGGCCTGAATATGTGACATAATACAGCACTATGATTGTGGGGCAATGACATTTCGTCTTTAAGCAGATTCACAAGTCTGGGTGCCCTCGCATTGTGGTGGAAGATGTCTGAAAAGCCATGTCTGTCTACACAGCAGCAAACACAGCTTTCACTTCTTTGTTCTTCCTGAATACACAGACAATGAATCACTTTTTTTTTTTAATATTACGTGAGCACAATTTAAGGAAATACTCATAAATTAGGCAATGTGCTAATTCCAATTACATCTTTGGTACTGTCTGTTGGTCATCCTTTCATGTGTGGGTGGTATTTTTCCACAGTTGTTCTGTCTCACTCAGTGTTTTGTCCCTATATAATATAGGTATGGGATTTATACAGGAATGCTTTGAAGCGTCTAAATGGTAAAAAAAAGAAAAAAAAAATCCACTTGTGTATTCATTAAGAAAATATTAAAATAGAATTCAAATAGAAGCCGAAATGATGAAAATGGTTACAGCCAGTATTTCCTCACAGAACTTTTTATTCTAATAGATGGTCCAAATCTGATAGCTCATTTGTCTTGCTTTGAGCCCAAGACCCCAGTAAAAGGAGAAGCAGCACAATGATAACATCATCTTTCGAAAAGATGTATTAATGATTACAGAACATCATTTATTTGTGTATTTTATGTCTGCCTAAATTCATATGGAAAGTTACCTTTGTGGTGGAGCTATTTCTACCTTACACAGATCAATTTCTTATTTATCCAGGATGATGGAAATAGGCACAGTACTTATTCCTTGCGGCAGGCAGTGCTCTTTGATGCTCCTGAGATATGGACAGTTTATCACATATCATGCAGGAACAGCAACTTAACAGCAACAAGTGAAACTAATGCAAAGGTTGCCCCCTCTGCTGTATGGAAATTCTGATCTATGGCTCCTGCCAGTGCAGACATTTTATCATTTCATAAAACAGGTGTTGCCTTTTGTTGTCATCTTCTTATTAACACAACAATGCAGGAAAGGGCAGGGTGATTGTAAAAGCAATATCTGCAATGGTCTGAGAACTGAAAAAAACAATTCTCTACAGAACAAAAAAATGACAGAGGTTAGTACTATAATTTTATATTGAATGGCATCATTAGACATAAGAGAGCTAATATGTATTTTGGGTAAAGTTAGCTTTAAAAATACACTAATTCAAATCTTTCTCTGTATTTTACTGTTTTTTTTAAAAGGCTGAACCAAAATGTATAATTGTGTAAATACAGATACATTGATTTTATTAAGCTACATTTCCTATACAGCCAGGAAAATAGTATATAAATGGTATATGGGGTATAGTAATAGGGTATAGCGAGTGGTCCCTCCACATATTTAATCTGAAGTCTTTACAAAAGAGCACTCATTTCTTGGACACTTTTTCCCCACTGCAAAGATTACAGTTTGGAAGGAGAAAATTCCAAGAGAGGCCATGCCAAAAAAAAAGTGGAAAAGATCTTTCACCTAAAATTGTGATTGATTTATCTCAGTAACATCCATCTATAGCTAAAATACCCCTATTTAAATGAACTGCTTTCATAGCAAATCTACCTGGGAAGCTGCAAATCAGAAATAGTGGTGAACTAACTTGTTTGCTCTAAACTGAATATTTCATTCAGAATATTTACCCCCCTTTAAAGTGATTACATGTGCACACAGGTCAGAAATGTTAACATTACTTATAAACATACAGACACTTTCATTCAGATTCAAGGTAGCTATAAAGGAAAAAACATGGCTGGAATAAAAAAATCTGAATCTTATTGGGAAACAGTTTTTTTTCCATACTTGAAGTTAATACATGGCTCTGTATAGTTTATAAATACCAGGATTCATGTTAAACTGGGACAAGCATAATGTAGGTTGGGGTGGAACCTAGGGCCAAATGAATATTTAGGCCCTGAGCTACAATCTAACTGCTTATGTGGTAAACCAGAGAAACAGTTCACTTGATTAGAGCTATAAGGCCTGAAAAAAAAGAGAATGCATTTTGTTTGGCCTCTAATAGCCTATTGCAATCATTATTATAGAGAAAAGGATTACCAAGTCATAGGGATGGAGATTGCTTAAGACCACATTCAACCTTATTCCAACTCTTCAGGAATAATGTGTAGTAAAGTAGGCCTGCAGAAAAATCTAAAGCTGCCTATGCTGTTTTCACAAAATCCTCTAAAATATCCACAATCAAGACATGTCACAGTATTGTGAAATAATGATTTAGTACCATGAGTCACATAACCCATCTTTTATAGGGCACACAAGGAACCTCCCCTTTAAATATGCTACACTTAAAGAGGAACCTAACTCGTTGGTGGGTAGTGAGCTTCTGCACAGCATACTTGTTGAATATGGCAAATACTTCCAAAGGTGCCAACTTAACCGATGGCTCTGTGGCAGACTTCCATTAAGATGGAGACCTCTTTTGGACATTGGATATCCTATGGTCTTCGATGGCTGGTTTTGTACCACATGGTGCATGCACCATACTGTATAAAGTTTACACAAAAAGCCACCAGGAGAAAGGGATTTATTTTTTTTACAAAGGGAACGTTGCATATCTTTGTCAGTTAGCTCTTTCTCCTGGTGACTTCTTTGAGTTTAGAGCTGCTTTAAAGGGTAATTCTACTTTTGTATTTGCTTTTTACATAGCTGCTGGTAAAACGTGTTCATGGAATTTAAACTGAAAGACCTTTTTGGTGTCTTTTGTTTCTGTAGGCTCATTATCTATGCTTGTTATTTGTGGTAATTGCCTGGAAAACTACTTTTTGGTAATATTGTGAGCTTCCACCTTCCAGCAAGTCATGTGGACGGGGTCAATCATCTGTTCCAATACACAGCTTCTCGGGAAACAACAATCTAGGACATATCCAATGACTATAGAACATATCACATGACTACAGAACACACGGAAAGCCATGCAGGTAGCACAAGGTGACCACACCTACAAAATGACGAAGTCTTTTTTTGTGTACTTGCCCATTTTAGGCAACATGGCAACTGAAGACAAAAATAAAACACAAGAAATAACATGCAGAGCAGAATGTCAAAAAATGACTAATATGCATAGTTCTTTACCACATGCAAAAGGCAGATAAACTGACTTTATGAAACCACTAGGAAAGGGGAATTACTTTTGTAGATAAATGTAGGTAAATTAACTATTTAACTATGATCTTTTTAAAAGATGTGGAATTAGGCTACAGGATAGGTAGCCAAGGGCAAAGAACAACAAATATTATTAACCTATACCTTTTTTTCTTTAATTAGGTAAATTTGAATCTTTTTTTGGTTATTCCAATGGCAGAGCTAAAGGGGATAAAGCTGAGGCTCTAAGAGGAGTCAATAATTCTCTAAAAGATCAGTTCCTTTTTTTATTTCCTCTTTCTTTGTAGGCTCTGGATTCATAGAACAAGCAACCCAATGGCAACATTTTGTATATACAGAAAGCATGTTGCCTACGGTCCATAGGTCCAACATTTTAAGGTTTTCCTGTAAAAGATAAGTGATGTGGTTGGGTTACCATAGGTAAAAGCACAGTAAAAAAAAATCATAGTTAAGATGAAACATGCTCCAGAGAGGTTTTATAGGCTAACACAGCAGGGAGGCAGAGACTTTGCTTCAGTGAGAATAAGTAAGTGAGCGGCAAGGCCCCAGCATGAAGCTTGCAAATCTATTAGATGGCCCTGGAAAAACCATCAATAAAAAGAGATTAGGGGAATGTTCTGTAACCAAAATTAATTTAATTTCCACAGCTCTAAAAGTATTATGTAAAACAGTTTGTTGGTTTAATCTGACTTCTGGACACTTTTCAAACAATGGAACAAGGCATGTAATTCCAAGGAAAACAGACTAGCACTCCACGGACAGTTAGCTAAGAGAATACTAACACCATAGTCCTGATTATGAAAATGGTCCGACTGCCAAGACTACAATTTGGGTGGGCAAGCTAGCTAATTAAACTCAACAAGTGACTATAAAAAGCTGATCACTTTCAGATGGCCAGAATGGCCGTACTCTTTGCTGTGACTCATGTCAGCAGACAAATTGTAGGTAGTGGCATGTTTTACTTCCTTCTCTGGGAAAAGTGCTGGATTTACAAGTGTGATCTTATTAGAAAGTTTACTGTGCACCACACAATCATGCTTTTTTTCACATTAAAATTTTCTTCCACTTTCAACCTTCCCCTCCCATCTAGTCACAATTTCTAAGCTCTGGTTTGGTTGAATGCTGCATGAGCTACCTACCTATTGAGTATCCATGTAAAGCCCCAATGTCCTTAATTTTCCTTGTTCTTGTAAGGCGCATTCTGTGACAGCAATTACATGGGGGACAACTGCAATTAGTCAAGGTTTTCTAGCTTGTCTTCTCTGGAAAGGGCTGACCAGCAGACTCCTGGTGCTAAAAACTGCTGTCTCATTACCCTGGCCACCTACACACCTTTATATTAGTTCATGTTGTTTATTTACTGATCTACAAAAGAACGTATTGAGAATATATTTTTTTCACTAGCACTTAAAATATGGGTGATCTGATCCACACAATCCACAGAAATGTAAGCTCCCTGGTTTCTGATCTTTGAAGGGAATTTTAGGTGTGGTGTAATAAACTTGGCTTAAAGTCACAGCAAGTGAGAGTGATTAGCATGATTACGTTCTACAACATCTGGGAGGTTTAGTCAATCAACTACAATATGGATATTGGAAGTGTCAGAATTGTCAACAACTGCCCATTATGCTTAAGGGGAATAATAATTAGTATGTTCCCAAACTAAAAACCTGTTTAAAGACATACATGACTCCTATATCCAAGGTACTAGTGGATTAACACAGTGCCTAAAGCAACATTTTGTGCATTAGACATATTGAGCGTGAAATCCTTTACAGAATATGTAGATAAACTCTACATATAGGTAAAACAAGTTTTAATTTGCAGCTTCACAGCAGATAATAGCAACTGGTCTGGCTTATACTGGAGGTATGGCTTCTTGCACCCTGAGGGACGAATAGAGCTTCGTATTCCCTTGTGGAGAATTGTGGTTACACAGCTTCTTGTACTATTATGAAACTTTATAAAAGGTTCTGCCCGCCCAAAAGTTTTCTATACCTCTAATATTCTTCTCTATTAACATAAAATTAGATCGAACAAAGGATTACATGCCTAGCATATAAATATACTTAGTAAGGAATCCTGCCACATCCCATATAAATAAGTACAATCATACAAAAATCCATGCAGCACATGTAAGTCTGGCATGTGTCAAATCTTTTCACTGTTTGATCTGTGGGGTTGACTTGCCTATTTGTTTGTGAAGTGAACTTGGATCCCTTGGAAATGTGTGAATATTCTTGTAAACTGATTAAGGATTGACACTAGGATCTCCCTGCAGCACATCACTTCCCTGCGCTGTGGGATGCTCTGGCAGTTTGTCCCAATTCCCTTACACTGGCTCCAAGAGTAGGTAGCAAAAATTAGATATTTCAATTGATGTTAACATATCTCAAATAATCTCCTGAGGAAGCAGCCTATGCCTGTGAAACGCGTCGAGATACTTTTTTTTTAGATCTATCTAGGAGCTTTTTAAATAATAATTTGTGATTTTATTGTTATTATTATGAATTTTATGTTTTAAATTGATTATTTGGCTGATGATATCTGCCTTGAAAGACCCTCCTTTGGATTTTTGTATGATTTAACATAAAATTAGTTAAGTCTAAACAGCAAAGTTCCATAGAAATACACAAAACAGCAAACCCGCTTATGTTTGTATACATTATAAGGCAAGGGGTCCTTTTTCAAGATATTAGGCCCTTATTATATTGCTTAATATATCCCTATTTCTCCTTTTTCACTCTCTAGAACTTTAATCATCATATAATAATCATACATCCTATTAGATTATTCTCTCTTACCTGCCAACAATCCCTCCTTTGAACATACACTGAGTAATGTATGCACAGTTCATTGTACATTCTGTAGTGGAGCTGGTATGAAAAAACTCACATGAATGGAAGTTATGTCTGTCTGGGCCTACCAATCAAGATGGCTGAAGATGCTTAACCTGAAAGAAATTTGGACTAAGGATGACGTGCCCTAAAGAAAGCTTGCAGCACTGAAAGGGTGTGCAAGTACATTAGACTTATGTTCTATTACTACTTTCATAAGGAGACATTTTTTCCACCTATTAGCACTTTGGCGATTTATTGAAGGAGATTTAAACAGCACATTTAAGTTACTAAAATCACCTGTGTTGGTCTTATGACTTAGGCAACCGATATGTTATCAGATTTCAGGTGACCCCAATAACTTTTTGCTTGGAGTTTTAAACAAATCATCTAAATGTTTCTTGTACTCACACATCAAATATGGGCTGAAATGGAAAGGATAGAGAACATGTTGGACAAAACAACCTGGTTCCAGCTGTCAGTCTTAAGAACAGTTTATAAAATGAAAGAAAGCAATGGCTGGTTATGGACTTTTACATTAATCCAATAACAGCAGACGTTTTTGTAATTTCAATGACATCTATATTATACTATAATTCCCATCATAAAGCTTAGATCAGCAAATGTTGTCTAGTGCGGTGACCAGAGCAAGATTAGATTAAGATAATATATATGACATGTTGTTATTGCATTAAGTGTTCCAATTTCTTTTTTTGCTTATACCCCTAACTGTTTAAAGACTCTAAAGCCTGCAGTTATCTCCAAGTCTCAGAACAGATGTAGAAATGAACAAAACGTCTGTTTTATTAAAGCTTGCATTTATACTTTTGCATTGAATGTTTTAGAGTGAGTAATCATTTCAAGGGAGTGGTATTCTGCCCTGCTTGCTGTAATTCACAGCCCCAGGACAGTGAGAGGAAATATCAGACACTAAGTTTTCACTGTAAAACTATCCAGCAACACTTGTTTTCCAGTGGAGTCACAGCCAAGTTGACTCGATATTCCACATGGCTGCCAAATAGAGTCTGTGGTACGGTGTAGAACAGTGGAAAGCCCTCTCCCACGGCTATTAGTGACCATTCATTTGGGAGCCTGGGAAAGTGCCTCTGAGCTGCAAAGCTATCTGGAGTTGCCTGGCAGGTGCCTGCTTCTCACAAAAATCTGGCACCTGCTTAACTCTTGAAGCATCCAGCTAAGTCTTCCCCAAAAACTCAAGAGTCAGAACCTTATAAGACAAAGCCACAGGTTAAATAAATATTGATGCATTGTTTGCACATTTATGTCTATGTCAGGGCAGAAAGGCAAGAGGGTCCAAGCATCAAAACATACGCTTCACATTTTGCATGTACTCTTCACCATACTTTTTGAATTGGTTAGTTACCCATAAACATCTGCAGGTAAATTCAGGAGCAAAAGGGGGTACACCAGGTACCTTTTACAAAAAGTAAAACAAACCTGATGATCATGTAACATATTGTATTGTTTTTAGATACCTGATTGGAAGACAGTAAATATCATAGATAGGGCAGCATACAGAATATTTGGGATTTTACATCCTACTGTATATTCCTATTATTATTTCTGCATTTTAATTTAACATAAAATTGTTATTAAAAAAGGATGGATGTTAATATTTAATAAGTCTTCAAAGCAGAATAATCTTTAGATAAAGAGTTGTCTGTGAGGCTAATAAATCAGTCTTGGGTTTTATTTTTGTAATTATTAGTAATTAGTAAATAATCATTAGCAATTATCTGGTATTCAAAGCAGAAAAAGTCTTCTGTCCAATAATTACCTACTGTTTAGTGTAGTGAAAACCATTCTCAAATGCAATAAAACCACAGGTAAACAGGAGGTGTATGTATATATATATATATATATATATATAGCAGAATGGCAATTTTCATAAAAGTCTGAATTGTGTATATCTATGACTTGTATTGAATGACCTTGTTATATTTATTTGCTATATTGTTAGATGTGACTGTAATTAGTTATCAGGTACCAAGTCTGAGGTTGGGTACACACGTGCAATAATTGTCCACTAACGACTGCACAATGAATGAACGAGTGCTGTTTGTCGTCAAGCGTCTGTGGATCCGTCAGGGCGGTCGTTCAGACGATGGACGACAGGTGCTGTAAACACGCCAAATTCTCATCCAATATCGGACAACTACTGTCTCAATATTTTGGAAATTTCTTGAAATTGTTTAAGGCTGCGTAAGGCTTTCATTACGATTAAGATCGTTCTTCGTTCATGAATGACAAACAACGAGCATTATACACATGACAGATTCTCATCCGATATCAGCCCTGAGCCGATTATCAGACTAGAACAATTGCACGTGTGTACGTAGACTTAGGCTACATACACATCAGATGATTCTCGTCCAATAATATCCTCAGGGCTGATATCGGATGAGAATCTGTCATGTGTATAACGCTCGTTGTTTGTCATTCATGAACGACGAACGATCGTAATGAAAGCCTTACGCAGCTTTACACAAAGAAGTTTCCCAAAAATGGAGACCGTAGTGGAAATGCATTACCTGTGTAGAAGCTGGATTTGGCAGAGAGGCTGTGGGACAACCATTTGTTTTGTTTTCTAATACCATTTTATTATACACATAACTATTACTTTCCTTTTTTATTTAGATAAATAAAAGCAGAAAATGCTTCATTCTGCCTTAACCAGATTTTTCTATTCCTATATTCTGATTCTTAATCAGTTAAGCCTCACCTATTAGATTGCAAGCTCTTTCTGGCAGGCTCATGTGACATTGTTTGTATTGGTCTGTCATTTGCAACCCCTATTTATTGCTGCATAATATGTTAGCGCTATATAAATACTGTTTAATAATAATAATAATGTATTTCTGTGTTCGTTGCATTTTCTTCTCAGCTGTGATTTATAACACAATATAGCTGCCCCTAAAGGTAATCATAAATTACTCATGGAAAACCCGCTATTTTAAGCAGTGCTAAAGCTTGATAAGATTATCTGCATGAAACTAATCATATGCAGTAAATATGTATTAAATGTCACTCCTGTGTTTGTATAAACCTAAGTGATAGATTGAACTGTAATATGGAAGATTATTTGCTCTATGTAAAACTCCAGGCATTTCTGATGTACTTCTTTATCTTATTACACTACAAACTCCTCAATAAAAATGTAATGAAAGTGAACTATCTGTACTTTGAACAGAAATTCTCCTGAAGTGAAGTAATTTGTTTAAAAAAAAGTTTACAATGCCAGCCTTTCAAAGCACATACATAGATCTCCTACATTACCTTTAACCATATCCACTCTGCTACAGAACAGGAGTGCCTAGCCAGGAGCCCAATGCTATTTGTTAGGGGGGATTAATTAGACAAAAAAGGTTGATTTTTTTAAGGAGCAATCAGGTATCATAATATTTCTTAATTTCTGGGTCACCTTTTAAATTTAAATATTGAATATTTCAGACTCACACTCATTTGGTTACATTAGGTCAGAAATTTTTCATCATAATCTAACATACATATATTCTTCTAACACAGGAGTTGGCAAACTGTGGCCTTTAGGCCAGATACGGCCTAACTGGTAGTTCGTTCCGGCCTAACGCCGGCCGGCAACCCGTGGCTCCGGAGCCGGTGGATCGGCCACGGGGGCGTTAGGAACTACCAGAGCCACCGGAGCTCCGGTGCTGCCTCCTTGCAGTTGCTCCTCTATGTACGGGGGCCGGCGTTGATACTTCCGGTGCCCTGAGGGAAAAGGGAGAGCTGCCTGAAGGTAAATCCCTCTCCTCTGCAATGCAATAATGCAATAATAGTGTTTGGGTATGAGCTATATGGGTTTGTTCTAATGGTTATATCAAAGCTTCAAAGTTTTGAGGGAAAAACTGTTAAGAGTACAGTAAGGCTATGTTCAGACTGGCCATAAGCTTATGGCACGGTTACCGCTTCTTCATGCCAAGGAACTGTTGCCTCAGGGGTGGGGGGTGCTACAAGTAGTTTTTCCGCACGGTAGCCCCAGAGAGAATAAATGGGGGCAGCAGTGTGGAGTACAGTACCGTTTTCTTCCGCTAGCTTTAAAATATGCAGACACAAAAACCAGCAATGTGATGCAAGTTGCAAGGTGTCAGCCACCAGGATCTGTGAAGGATTGCCAAAACTATAAAAGAAGAGGAAGAAGGGGAATACATGTAGTCACATGGTCCAGACCACAAAAAAAAAAATTTTGAAAGTATCGCAACAAAAGTGAAGCAAAATACCCGTGCAAATAATTTGTGTGAAATAGTAATTTTTCTGATACGTAAGTTGTCTTTTGCAGGATGAAAATAAAACACTTGGAAAATATGATTTCTTTCAATATTGTCAGATGGAATGTAAGTAGAGTGTAGTAAATACATTACATGTAATTGGATTTTTTGATAGCAAATATAAACTAGTACTGGGCACAACATATTTTTTTAATGCTCAATCCAAAGAGAATGAACATTTAATCAAAAAGCAAAATTATCGTAACCAGGTTCACCAAAACATGCAACTTTCCTAAAAAAGATATTCAAAGGCTCTGGTTGAAAGCTTGCCCCGGACACTATAGGTATGTAATTTGTATATTTATGTGGGTTTCTTCTGCACACTTTGGTTTCCATACAAACTGATATGTTAATTGGCTTCCCCCAAAAACTGCCCTTAAGACTATGTTATGGGGATCAGACTACAGCAGGAACAACAGATTGGGAGCTTCTCCAGGGGACAGTTAGTGACATGACTATGGGCTCTGTAAAACAATGCATAATATGTTGGCGCTATATAAATACAAAATAATTATAATAATTAAAACATTTGACATAGAACTAGCTGCCAAAAAACATTTTCCATTCCCGCATAAGCCAATATTCACATTAAAACTAGCATTCAAACTTATGCCATTGGCCCTACAACAATAATCTTCACTTTTTAATGAAACTCTATTCTAAGGAGAATATATATTAAAGCTCAGAGTTTTAAGCCTTTAATAGAAAGTTAATGGTAAGGTCATGACCCAAGTATCCCAGAGGTGCCACAAAGTAGCAGGAGGTGAGGATAGCCTTTGAAATGTGAAGATTTAAATGCACACTGTACCCCTTTAAAAAATATATTAGTATGGCATTCCAGCCTAAGATAACAGTAAACAAATCACACTGATGACTGGCTACCCTAAACCTTTTAATCAATGTTAATTAGTAAAAACTCCTTCAACTGTAGGTCTTTAGGGCTTTGAGGAATATATGACTGTTTGTCTAAAAATGTGTTTTGACAATAGTGAAATGTAGAGACAGTGGGAAATTATTGTCTAGATCCCTTGGCCCACGAGGAAAAGAGCATAAGTGTCCAAACTGCAATTATTCAGAAATCGTGCTTCAAAGTCTCTATTTAATCACAGCACACAATCTACTCCATGTAGAGTTTAACAGTTGTCATTATGGCCAGTATCAAAAAAGAAATTCAAAAACCCTAAAGAAAACGGATCTTGATAAAGAGATAAAGCTTATAGGTAAAGAAAGAATGGATATTGTGGGCCTAAAGCAAGCTAGACAAAGTCAATGATCTTTATCAGAGGACTGAGTTTAAAGCTACGTACACACTTCCAATTATTATCGTTGGAAAACGAACGACGAACGTTCATGCACGATATATACGAACGATCGTATAGCACCGATCCTGCACATAGAGTTAACGACACGATCGTTCGTAGATATTGTACACACAATAGATACGATCGTTTGAGCGATAGAGGAACTATGTGCACGACAGGAAAGTGAACGGACGTTCGTTCATCACGCATGCTCTGAACATGGACGATCAACGAACGACCGTACACACGAACGATGTTCAACGATCGTCGTCCAATCCGATCCGTCGGTCCGGTCGTTCGTTTCCAGCGACTTTCCTCGTTCGTCGGCGTCGTTGGTTACTTTTTTACGAACGATTTTTTGCCCAATCGATCGTTCGTCGTTCGATTGGAACGATAAAAATTGGAAGTGTGTACGCACCTTTAGAGTGTACAAAAAGACAGACAAGAGTTTGTCTCTTTAGTTAACCTACAGAACTGTGGGGATTCTTTGTCATATTTTAAAAAGTGTATTTATGAACCAAAGGTTGTATATAGACAGTAAAAACACCTACAAATTACCAGTAAAAAAAAAAAAACAGAAAAGCTAAGATATATGCAAAATCAAAGTTTCCCTGTAACACTGCGTCAGCTCCAACCTCTAAAACAGTCCACTATTACAAATATTAAATGGGATTTCCTTTGGACATGTGTACTCTGAAGCCTTTTTTGTACTTGAGCCTTGCTTATCAGCTATAAATAGCATTATTGGAACAAGAACAGATAACCTAATGCACAAGTTAATGTACTGGCTGCTTTGTTTTATCCGATATCCACTGAGAACAGTCTGCACACAGTCAGACTCGAGCTGGACTGGTGTTTTGCGTTCTCACACTTTGCGCTATGCCAACACAATACAGGACGGAAACGGTAGAGCAGAAGGGTCACAACATTTCATTTCCAGGTCTCACTTCTGGTTGCAATTATGTAAATTCTCATTTTTAAAAGCTGTCAGATTTCAAAAAATACTTGGAATACTGCAGCTATTGTGAGCCGATGTGCACAGACAGTTCAGAAGATGGAGCATCTACAAGAGTGCAGCCTATTTTTTTACTAGACAGTCACACTAGCTGAAAATGATGTCTGCGGAAATAGCAATAGGAAACATACTCTGTCACAATATTTACATCAACAACAAACTTTCCTTTTTCTGGAATGCCCTAGCGAGAAGCACAATCGCCTCAGCTTGGCTCCCAATTTAACATGTCAAGTCAAAATGTTCTCCGTCAGCCAAAATGAACTTCCAAATTTTTTTTTACAGGAAATGTTCAGCACACAATAAGGCGAGTTAAGACATGTGCAAGACAGCCAGCCTTGGTTTAGCAAACTCTCTCCTGCCCAGTGGAGATTCTCATAAAGATTTAACTTTAATTGTATCTTTATTTACTTGTCTTATATTATTCTTCCTCCTAAGACAATAAAACAATTCCCTGTTTAACCCCCACCCCTTTTAGGCTTGAATCCAAATCAAGAACACTTTAATGTTCTTTTATGTTTTAAATTTTAATTGATTGGAAAGTTAAACACCCACATGTGTAATTAAACAGGTAACAAAATGAAAACAAGGATACACAAAGAACAAGTAAAGTTTCTTTAAATGTAAACAATCACTTTCTCTCTTGTTGTAAAGGACAACTGATGATCCCTTTCATATCTATTGTATATCTTGCATATTTATTAAGATGGTAAAATGAGAAGGTGGAAACTGCTAAACCCATTTGTACCAAAAAAAGGAACTGAAGCGCATGTGGGGCAAATTGAATCAAAGCAGTATCTAACTGAGGTTTTTACAAGAAGCCTGTGTAAGCAGAAATCAAGCTAAGTGATCTCACTGATGCTGGGATAGGTTAGTATGTGGCTTGTCAGAAATGCTGAAGGATAACAATGGAAGCTTACTATGGTTAAAAGCAACTGTTAGGATATCAGATGCATAGTGAGTGCATTTTTCTCAGGGGGCTGACAAAATTCACATATTTAGATTGAGAAAAAAAAAAAGAAGAAGTATAAGGCTCAACCAACGCATTGCATTATTTTCCATAGTATACAACTAACCAGCCACAGCAATGCAAAGCAGACACGCTTAGTTACCTGCAAATGCCACCCTGCATAATCTCCATTATAAAAAACCCTTGACTCCTTTCATTCTGCTTAGGAAAGTTTTGCTTCTGTTCTTGAGGATGATGGCTCAAAGGACCTGATTTATTAAAGCTCTCCAGGACTGGGGAGGACAGATATAATGGGTGATCCAGCAAACCTGGTGTCACCCAGGTTCTCCCATGATAGTCTATCTTCTCCCTTCTTGGAGCACTTTGAAAAATCAGGCCCAAACTTCCTCTAAGATAGCATGATGAGTAGGCTCTTTAACCAATAGTTTGTTATGCATGGGGACTGCTACCCATCAATTTTGGGTCTTTTTTTACCACGTACATTTGTTGCAGAGCATGCAACACAAGTGTAATAAAGTTTTTATTAGAGATATAAAGTTTAAGCGGCAGCATTAACAATATTGCAATGATATGAAAGATACCAAAGATTATTATTTTTACCATTTCAGTGTTATAAGATCTTCTAAAAGAGAAAACAGCAGGTACAACAGAATTTCTTGCTACTGCTAAGTGAATTTTAAAAAATAAACGACAAAACTTGTGTTTTTTATGAATTTTGTATTATTTAGTTGCATTGATGAAAGCTACAGAAAAACTGTATTCAGCTTTGATTCTGGATCAGTAAAAACCTGCCATGTGTTTTGGCAAAGCTTTTCCATCTCTTTCAACACCTGGAATGTCTTTTCCTTTGTAAGCTTTAACAGTGATTGCAGTGAGTTCGTCTTTCTCACTGGCAGCCTGCCACAGGGCAGAATCACGACTGAGGTGTCCTATGGAAAGGCTTCACATCTTTTCCTGTATCTCCCGGACCAATGTTGAGAGGGGCAGCCTCCATCTGACCCAGACAGCTGACATCAAAAATAGTCACCAGCTTATCCAGGAAACTGCATTACAGACATTCCACATAATACACTTTATATCAGTATATGTATAAATACAAGCAGACAGGAACAGTGGATTTTTGAGACCTTTGAACTCCCACTTATAAAAAGTAATTTTTTTATCCAATTAACAATAGGAACATGGCTGGACTGGGAAAACAAAAACAGCCTTTACTTGCCAAGAATGACAACCTAGTCATCCACATACCCAGACAAGGCCAGGTGAGGGAATACCGGTGCCCAAAACCATTCAAATACAGAAAAATACTGCTGAGCATGGTTTGAAAACAGATAATACAAGATTTGGCACATGAAAGAAAATTCAGGACTTGTGTACGGCCACATCTGAAAACAGTATATAGACATTACACACCTCCACTGACCACAAATGATTCCTAAGTATTCTGGTTACCCCTTCAGGGCATTATCTAATTTCCATATAAGCAACCCCGAAAAGAGAAAAAATCATGGTTTACCTTAGACACTAGAAAAAGAAGTTTTCGCAGAATGGAGTTTGCCTTTTGAAAGAATACAAGCCTTTGGACTCCACTTAATTTCAGTAAAGGAATCGGGGTGTAAAATGTTTGCCAACCTCTCTGGCATATGTTAGACCAGACCAGATTATAACCCTGGGGTTTATTTCTAAGTGGGGTTTGCCCAAGATTCAAACATTTTTATTGCTGAATTCAACTTAAGCAGATTATGTTTATTTCCATTTTATGAAACTCAATTTAAACTTCTTCAAAGCAGGTTACAGATTAATTTAGGAGTCTAGTGTATTCTCTGTATTTTTATACAAAGAAATGGGGTACCGATGAAGCAGCATTTAAGCTTTCACTTACTTCTATGGCTTTTTAGTATGCATATTTTTAACATTTTCATTTTTTAGAAACCATGACTATGACTATTATTTACATTTCACAAACAGCAATGTTTAAAAGATGAAATTATTTAAATCTATAATTTATACCATATCAGTTTATTCATTAAAACCTTATGTTAAGCATTAGCATTTTTGGCAACAGTGACTCCTCAGTGAGGTTTGGTCGCCCAATTCCTGGGCACCAGTTAACCAACTGTTCTTCCTTAGAAAACTTTTAGTAGCTACCAACCACTGCATACCAAAAACACCCCACAGGAACTGCAATTTTAAAGGCGCTCATGTATTCATTTAGCCATTACAACTGAACCTTTGTCAACAACTTTTTGACCATGGTTAAGAAGGACATTTTTACCAATATTACTTGTAAAGTTGTAGAATCATTATCAATTTACTGGAGATCACTGAAAAGTTTAAAAGGAGAAAAATTAGCTTATCTTAAGTAAAACAAACAAAACTATAGTAGTATATATTTTTTTTTTAAAGGTAATATAATGGAAGAATGTACAGAGTTGTGGCAAGGGGCCTGATTTATAAAAGCTGGAGAGGATACACTTATCAGTAAAACTGGGTGATCCACCAAACCTGGAATGGATCTGGTCCAATATTCAAAACATTTGCTAATAGCAAATGACTTTGAAGAAATCCAATCCAAGTTTGCTAGATCACCCAGCTTCACTGATAAAAAGTGTATCCGCTCCAGCCTCAGAGAGCTTAAATAAATCAAGCCCAATGTGTCTGTTTTGGTGTTATTAGGTTTTCATCTCCATAGTCTCACATCATAGTGGCCACATTCCAGCCAGTTAGACGATTTTAGCAAACATCATATTGGTTGCGCTGTGTAACCAAACTAATTTTTGGTTGGCCCTAGTAAATCCCCAATGGTTTTAGTTCTCCATTATCCAGTGTTTCCCATTCTTTTTCATGGCCTCTATATCTTTCCAGTTCACACCAGTTAATAAACTCAGTGGAAAAGATTCATTTAGAGGTTAATGCAGCTTGAAGGAAAATGACTGAACCCAAGGTATTAAATTGCAGGGCTATTAGGCTATTAAATTCCTGGAGGCAAATTCCTTGTAAGCAAAGAAAATGTGCTCCAACAGCTTCATTATAGATATTTAAACATTTAAACGTAGCTAACGAGTTGTGTTTTCACAGTATTGTGTTTCCGTTTTCCTCTGAGCCGTTCTGCCTTCAATGCCTCTTACAAGTCAGGTATGACAAGAGTCTAAAAACTGTTCTCACAGTTGGAGTGTTGCATTACTGACTCAGCAGTCTGACACTTTCCTGTGTGTAACACTGCGGCGTGATGAGTGAGCAGAGATTTCGTTACTCAGCTTGAAGAACCAGCGTGCCACTTAATGGCTTGGATGCTGTACTGAAATAGTTTATGCCTCCTTCAAAGAGTTTAGAAAACTACTGTTGAGCAATGAAGTGCTAGAGATGCAAAAGCAAACAATCTGACCTCACACATACATGCCTACCTATTCTTGCTGGGCGCTCCAAGCATTTTCAGGGGAAACCCATGCTAACTAATGAAACAAAAAATGCATATACTTGTGCTAACAAAAACTATTGCACTACTGCTTTAAAGTGGCCAACATTCTAGCAAAGTAACCTTCCTACTGTGTAGCCAGCACCCTCTGGTGGCATCACTTTTACAGCTCCAACTTGGAGCAATGAGACGATTTCTCAAAGTATGGTGTAGACTTCTTGACCTTTTGCAGAGTAAAATCAGTGTGTAAGGTACCCCACTTCTAGGCCTGAGTACTGTCACATAGTGAAAGTGGAAATGGTCTATCTAGAATGTTGGTATATTGGTATCTGCATGGGCTATGGGGTAACAAATGTGGGGGCCTGCAAATTTGATTTTACCTTTGATGAAGTTAAGGTAATTCCACTGAAAATAAATTTAAAAGTAGTTAGTCATAAATTACTAGCGAGAATTTTCATTTCTAGAGATTTTGCCCTTCCTTTTGAAAAAGGAAGCATAGGGGTGAGTGGGTTTCATTGGTAGGACTTCCACAATGCCTGGTTTTCTTTAAATATTCCCTACAGCCCATACATCTTCTAATACAGTAATATTTAAATATGCTTTCCCCACTCTTGACTCTTTTGGGTGATTTACCCTCACTTACGGTCCAGCAGATCCATCAGAAAGTAAAGCTCTGTACACACATCAGATAATAGTCTGGCTAATCTTGGGCAGAAACCCGACGTGTGTACAGTAGTTCCCAATAAGTAACGATCACTGTGGGGGGTGCAACTCACTCGTCCTCCCCTCTCAATAAACAGAAAGGCACTACATGTACTGCCTTCGTTTGTTCCTCTCTCTCTGGAAACAATTACAAAAGATCCTTTCTAACAACAGCCCTCTGACATCCATAGGACGTCTGTACAAGGAATAAGGGCAAATCTCCCTAAAGTAAAAAGAAGCCTCTGTAAAACATCTCATGTTGTTAGACCGTTCCTGTTCTAGAAAAAACTTTTAAAAAAAGTTATAAAAAGCTTTTCCAATGTGATCTGCCGATACATATCTGTGTCAACACTGTTGTATCGGTCACTAAAAGAATACATACACGTCAAACCAAATGCTCCTGCACTTTAATGCTGTCCCACAGCATCAAATGGCGTTGTCCCTGTCATTACACAAGAAAAGCCGTATGCTACAAACCTTTGAAGATCTAAGAAAACAGTCTAATTACTTGTTGACAAAGCCCTGGAAGTAAGTTTGGATTTCAGACCACAGAAAGTCTTTTTAGTTTACCTGAATGGCACAGAGACCTGAATTAGGTCATCAGCATATGCAATGGTCTGGAAGCCTTGGGCAATGATGCAGAACAAATGTATCAGGTATTCCAAAGTCTCTGATAGACAGTATCATCAGGGCTGGACCAGTCCCTTGGGTTAAATATGATATGAAACTAGTGGAGGGTAGCCTTATAATCAAAAGGAAAACAGAGTCTTAACTTTTGTAGTCCAGACTATAGAAAGTAACTATCTGGTCTTTGAAGCTGTAGTTACCTTTTTATATAACAAGGTCTCCTGAAACAAAGGTTATCCATTCCCATCAGAAAGTCCACTACACCTTCATGAACAGATGTTAAAATCATATTCTGACTAAGTTAAGGTTTATGAAAAGAAAGCAGAAATAGGGCTAGTGGTATGCAAATTATTATTATTATTTTACTACATTGATATCAATTATTTCAAAATAAAACTGTGTTCACCATATTTTTTACAACTGTTATGACCAATATAAAAATAAATCATTGTGAGTCCTGCTATTTATTTGTATTTAATATTTTATACTTGGGTTTGGATGACTAAAAATCAAATCCTACAACTGGAAATCCAATCATTTTTGCCCAAGATCCTGGGAACCAATGAAGGCCCTTTCATGGCATGACTCGATACTTTAAAGCAAATCAATAAAACCATGCTGATCTTTTATGTACAGCGCTGTGTAATATGTTGGCACTATAGAAATACTGTTTAATATTAATCAAGTCATGTCAATTGAGATAGCTGGAAATTTCTCAGTCTAGGCCCAGATTGTATTTTCACTGTGTGTGCTGTTACTTTATTAAAATAACAATGATTTGTAAAATAGATTTAAAAAAAAAAAAATCAGCATTATGCAATTATATGTATTATACATTGTGCAAACAAATGAACATTGTCAGCCAAAAAAAGGAGTCACACACTCTAATGCTTCATTGGACCACTTTTAGCTTTGATTACGGCACACATTGACTGTATTATTGTTTTGATAAGCTTAGTCAATGTCACAACATTTAGTTTTATATAGAGTAGCACTAGGTTTTCACCAAGATCTTGTATTGACGATAGAAAAGTGGGACCACTGCATGAAGTCTTCTTCAACACATGCCAAAGATTCCCAATAGAGGTACCTTAAGGTCCGTACTCTGTGGTGGCCATTTCATGTGTGAAAATGGTGTCTCAAACTGTCTGAATCCCTCCTTTACAATTTGAGCCCAATGAAAGTCCAACCGTCATTTTGAAATATGCCCATGCCATCAGGAGAATAAAAATAAATTGATTGAAAAACCTGTTCATTCCATATTTTCAGGTTGTCAACTGACCTGAATTCAACAAGGCCACGGAAAATTATGGTAAAAATTAAGGTAATTAAAATGAAGGTATACAGTGAACACCAATTTATTGTGGAAAATTAATCTTGAAATAGTGTCACTAGATCGTTTTTTTAGCACTACCCCTTTATATACTGTACAGTTCTATATAATCACTTATTTTGTTTGTTATTTGCATACTACTAAGCCATGTTATAAACACATCCTGTTTGTGAAAATAATCAGAACTAGTTGTCCTAATCCTTAATTGTCCTTGAAAGGTTGCACAGCATGCTACAACAATGAAGCCCATCTTCTAAATAACAATTGTTTAATTCATGAATTGTACAGCAGACCACTGACCAAGTTCCTAAAAGCAATTACCATTTTGTTATTATTTGAAAACAAAAACATAATTATATGAAACACAAAACATGTCCAAACAAAGCAAGTCTTTTGACAAATGTAAAACAAAAATTCTAATATTCACAGTGAAAATTATTTTTTTTTTAAATTTTGGCACACTGTTACTAGTTATTACACATTCAATAAAAATTTAAACCAGGTATATGAAAACTTGCAAAAGCAGTACAGACGTACTGCTCGTTCAATCTGTGTTTCTGTATAAGACTAAAACAACCCATAGTTTTCTTTTTTTCTTTGCTGTAGCCATCTGCTGACCTGAATGACAGTGCAGGATTTCTCACCAGTGGTCCCCAGTTTATAAAGCCACCAATTAGGTTCATTCTGTTTTTTATAACAATACAGTCATTAAATTTACACCAACAGTGCCTGGCAGATAACAGGGATTGTTAGATGTTCTATATCACTTTAAAAAGTATTTTAAGGTTTTTCAAAGTTAACGTCAGAAACCACACCATGGCTAGATACAGGACGATAAAAAGGTGCAAATCTTCCATTGGATTTTAGGGTTCCAGCTCCTGATGTGGTTTTTATGAAATACCAGGGAAGTTTTCTCTTTGCAGAAAAGATGCTTTTTCATGACAAACGCTTTAGTGAAAACAGGATTAGTGTTTGCCAGTGATCTACCGTTCAAAAAGTAAACCTGAATAAAGGTAAGAACTTTAAGAACTGTTGCATGGCATTCGGTTACCTGCTGCTGAAAACATCAAAGAATGTGATGGACAAGATGCCGTTGATACCAGAAACAAAATTTAAGGTAGGGAACAAAAAATAAGCAGACAGCCTTGCTGAAAGGCTCAATATAATATTGCAGGATGGTGAAATAGTTTGGCAGATGGCATTTTGGCAAGAGTAAGTGTATACATGTAGAAACTAGGGTACAGCAGAGCTAAACTGTCCCTTCATAGTGATCATGTGCAAGTCTATGTCAACTGTTCTAAGAAGTACAGGAATTGTATCTGCTGCAAGACTGGACCAAATCCCATTAGGGATGGAGGCCAAAGGATGTATAAAAACATCCTAGTGTATCCATTTATAAAGAGATTCATGTAAAAATCATTGTAGCATGAACATCATAATTCAGCTAGACACTCATAGAATGGAACAATAGGCCCAAAAACATATGGGTGCCAGATGAATAGGAACAAGTCATAAAGTAGAAACGTACATTCAGGATCCAGCTAATTGAAATATTTCATTGAAATTAGTTCTGGATATATCCAATAGCTGGAAGAACTATCCAAGGTATGAAGACAGAATTAGTCCAATCACATGAAAATCAGCAAGATCAGAGTAAATTAATACTTTGTAAATTAAGGCTAGGTAAAGGGAGCTTGGATCGTCCCTTTAAGCCTTCAGTCTAAGCCCCTAAATGCTACATTTATATTGAAAAATTGTTTTATATTGTTTCTGCAAAGATTGTAGAGTGTCCAAAACTAGAATGTTTCCGGAAAACCAAACATTTCTAAGGGCTCTCCCAGGCAGACACATACACAAGAGGTGTGATCACATAACTACAATGTTGTAAATCGACCCAATGAAACGAAAGGATTAAGATTAAAACAAAAAATGATTTTTGATCATTACAGAAAATACTACACAAAACAATTACTATGTCCTGGTGTAATGTAGCACATGAGCACTCACCTTTCAGAAACAATGGATTGGCCTGAGTATACTCTTTGAGCTTCACCTGACCTTGCTGTCTCCGACTTTCAATATGCTGCCTCACTCTGCAATCAATCATGTCTCTTAGTAATGTAGAGACTTCCTAAAAAGCACAGTAATCACAGGAATATGAGTAAAGATAATACAGATAATAAAATCATCAATGCTACAAAAACAGTCTGTGCACAAGAATATGGAATAATTAGGTAGTCCCAAAACTTTTACGTTATGATTACGTTTAGATGGAAGGGTGCGCCTACCGGGTGCAAGTTTCAACCATTATGCTCCTGGAAGTGGTAAGAAGGGGGTATTGACATATTTAATGAGTGTTTGCTGAATGCTTTAGTAAGTGGTTGTAGTGCAGTTGTGGTTCCTTTGCCACACGTTAGAAAGTATCATTGGGTCATCTGCTGTCCTTCAAAACACTTCTAATTTTTCAAAGGGTGCACCACACAGCAATTTTTCAGTAACCACCTGGCTTTTAGGTGGTTATTGAAAAGTTGGGTCACAATACAGGGGCTGACACCCTCCTACAGCTAGTTCCCATCCAGCTTGAAAGACCTTTCTGAACATATTACATGCTATTACAATTTAATAGCAAATTGTCCAAGAACAGTGTAGGACGCTTTCTAAAAACTGCACCACTTTCAAAAGCCTTCAAAAAAGGGATCAACCAATCCTATTAATTTCAATGATAAACAAGGCTTTGGGGCAGTTGAGTATTGATTGAAAGAAATAAACCACAGCAGTACCACTATTAATAAATTGCCCATCTGAACAAAATATAATACACCTGTCAGACTATGTTTTCCTGTCTGTGTTCTATTAGTGAAATTTTGGAAATTCAAATGCAAGTGAGAGGATATCTTTACAAACTCACAAAAAAAGGTGTACTCGTAGGATTTCCTTTCACCTTGTTATGGTAAAGATGTAAACATTTTCTTTTACTTGCTGCCACACCAGAACAGAAAGACGGTGAATTGACCCCATCAGGGTATTAGACATAAATCTAATCTCTCATAAAAATTTAAAACAAGAAAAAGAACCCTAAAACTAAAGATTAATTTTAACCTTGTATCAAATTCTCAGATCTAAAAAAAATGTAGGGGACCAACATGAATATTTCTATTGCTCACAAAAGGCAAGACATCATCTTAGACATTGGCCTCATCAATCTTGGTATTTTACTATGCCAAGAAAGAAAATGCAAGGTATCTGATATATATACAAATAGTTTTTGTTTAAAGTACAGCTGTAGTAAATAAAGACAAATCATAAATTGGGCAACTAAAAGGGCAACAATAAAAACGGAAACCATTTGTATTGAAAACTAATCTTACCCTGGGTGGTCACTTTACTAAGAAATCAATACAAATTGCCATCAGATACTAGTACACCTGTGTAAAGCAGTTCATTAAACCTACAACTAAGAACAAATTGCCTTATCTCAATCAAACTGACAGCTTAAAATGGATTATGAAGCCCATGGCATTACAGAAGTGTCAGAGTGTACTGCTGTAGGGAAGACAATCAATTGACATGACAATTATCCCACTAAATCTGTGACTTGATGTCTGGACACTTACTGTATACACTGACCCCTTTCCTATTGCAATTGTAGACTCACACATTACTGATCATGCACACAAGGGTTTTTTTTCTATTAATAAAAAAAAAAAAAACATATTTTGTGGAGTTGACTTGACATTGTGCTTAACACCAGAACATGTAATCAGAACACAGGAAACAGAAGACATTATTGGCAGACCAGCTAGCCTTTCTCTACCTTTTTACTCAAGAGGAACCTTTACAATACTTTTCACATCTTGTGGAACCCCTTCTAAAATCAACACTTTAAGGGTTAGTGGGAACATGGTGGTCGATTTGAAGAATACAACCTCTACTGGGGTGGTCAGAATGTCCCCTGACTGCTGAAATGATCATTGGCACCATTCTGCTGGTTTTGCCAAGTGGTGTTATCCCTGGAACTATGACAGAACCAACAAATGGGAAGTCAACCTCGGAAGGAACTCTAATGTTTTCTTCATCATCACAGAAATATTCATTGTGAATGGCTTTTCAAATAATGATTTAAAATATATTGATTTTATATCTTGCAGTAGAGGGATATATCCACCTATTAGGCATTGTACTGAAATCAGTGTTCCTAATTCGATGATCATCAACAAGTGAATAAAACTGTATAAATCCTAGCCTAAAGCTGAAAGTTTACAGAAACAAAAGTCATGAAAAATAATTTATCTCACCTATATATTTGTTCACATATTTATATATATGCGTGTTTTATATATATATATATATATATATATATATATATATATATATATAAAAGTCCAGGTTTTAAAAAAATATACAAATTTATCCCAAAAAAATAAATTGAATACACGCCTAAATAACATTAAATTAGTAATTTCTTCTGTAGTGTAGATGAAACAGCTTAGCGGATACATGGGGTACAGCCATGATAGAAAAATAACGTATTCATGACAAAGAGCAGAATAAAAAGTTAACTAAAAGAAAAGTCATTAACTGAAGGGAAACAGAACACATGTCTAATAGTCCCCCAGGAGCTGTTAAAGGTTAGTTATAATTCACAGTAGTCTCAATGTAACAATGAAAATAAGATCTGAGCAAATCAGGCCAGTCCAATTCCTTCCCTGCAGCTAGAGGCTTTTGAAGTAGGAATGGTTTTGTCATACCTCCTTCTCATGGTCAGAAAACCAGCTGGTGTCTTTACTGGTGCCTTGAGGCAAAACATGAAGATCCACCAGAACAGCAAAGTTCCCACACTGCAAGACAAAGGATGAAATCTTTAGGATGTTGTAAGACGCATGTACAGCACACACACAGAAAGAAAGCCACCAACTACAATCTCTTTAGGCTTCCACCTCAAAAGAAGCACATCAAATTACTTGACCCACTGCTGGAAGCAACAAATCATTTGTTTAGTGGCCATTCACAAACTGGCTCCGACTTTTCAATTAAACCTATTAAAATAAAGGGCAGTGGGATTCTATAAGGCAAGCATTACACATTTTAGGTCTGTGTTACTTTCTAACAGGATAACATAAATTAAGATAAAAAAAATGACAACATAAAAAAACACAAACACAACTAAAACAAAACATTATACAATTTGATTTTGTAAACCAAACATTTAATACTTGGGCTAAGTGGGGCCTTCCTAAAGCCCCTTCCTGGACCAATATTACATTTTTCTCACCCACCTCTAACTAATTCCATAGGGTATTTCTTTTCCTTACCTTAAGTCAGATGTACTTACCTAAATCCACCCTGCAGGTCCTTTGCCAACATCAATTCTGAGTGTCCATCAATGCACTGTGCTCACGCAGGTTGGCTTTACTCCTCTTCTGGACACTGAGAGGACTCCACAACTGGATGACCAATAGCAAATGCCTGTGTCACACAGGAATTAGTATGGACACCCAAAGAGGCTAGAGTAGTGTTTCTCAACCATGTTTCTATGAAGCTCTGAGGTTCCTCCAAATGTTTCTACAGATTTCATGAGCAATTAAGGATTTGCGTTTCAGGTCAGTAACTACTGACACCATTTTTTTGGCTGTCTGTAAGGATTGCATTCTACTCCCTGGCCAGTAGTGTAAGAATCATTCCTCTCACTGACCACCAACTTATCGTACTGTAAACAGAGTTTCTAAAGCTGTGTACACACTTGCAATTTTTGTTGTTGGAAAGGATCTTTCACGATCCTTTCCAACGACAAGGGTGTGCACGATGCATGAACGGTGCTGTACATACATCCGGACGATGGACGACACCGACTGTACACACGGAAGATTTTCGCCCGATAATCGGCATCGGCCAATTATCGGGCGAAAATCTTCCAGGTCGGTCGTCCGGACGATGGACGACACCGACTGTACACACGGAAGATTTTCGCCCGATAATTGGCCGATGCCGATTATCGGGCGATAAAAATCTGCCGTGTGTACGTAGCTTTAGACTTGAAAAATGTTATCAGGAACCCACCTTGTTTTAGGTAGTCCCAAAGCTAGAGTTGAGGCTTCGAGGGGCAATCTATCCTCAAATGATATTTAAGTTTTAGGTGAATGTTGGTGATTTACTCAATTATTACATTATTATTACATTATATTGTAAATTTCTTTTTCTTTTTTTTAGCAGCAAAATCTACCCAACAGTTTCTGACTCAACCACTGAAAAGCTTAAAGCCCTGTAGGAGGTGGCAACTAGATGTTCATTTTGCCCACCCCCTATAAGTGCAGTGTAAATTGTGGGGCATGAAAATGCAAAAGTTAACGATTGCCAAAACATTGACAAGCTTTGAGGTGTTTTTAAACAATAATAATGATAATGATT
This sequence comes from Pyxicephalus adspersus, assembly GCF_032062135.1. Lineage (NCBI taxonomy): Eukaryota > Metazoa > Chordata > Amphibia > Anura > Pyxicephalidae > Pyxicephalus > Pyxicephalus adspersus. Next base: position 130,431,284 of record NC_092861.1, read on the forward strand.
ATTAAATCTTTAATTTCAGTGGGTCCCACAAAAGTTTTGACATATTTGCTTTAGTGCTAAAAGCAAAAGCTAATAAGAGAAAAATCTTTGTTTCCAAAACTTGAAGGTTCTTGAAAAGTATGGGAGGAATATAAATTACTTGAACATGTCTGATGAATTCATTGAGGCCTGTGAATGGCTTCTTCTCTAAATACCCAACGCAGCACATTTTACTGTTCAGAAATGACATATAATATTGCAATAAAAAAAAAAAAAAATATGAGCAACAGCATCCTGAGGTTTCAGCACTTGTATGATCATCATTACATTAGACTGCATTTGCCTTAATATATTTCTTTACCTTTTAAAACCTGCCAGACAGGTTTGAATGACATTGCAGCTCAACCAAGGAATCGCTATCAACAGATATAGGTTGGCGTTTCCGCAAAGGAATAATGCGGTGGCTTTTGCGGTGTTATTTTATACTGAGAACGCCAAGATGAAGCAGGAGAATCCTGAGAAGGGAATGTTGATGATAATACCAGACAAAGAATGAAATGTGAATATATTTTTGGGTTTCAGCATTTTTTTTAATTAACCACAGTATGCAAAGGTTTTGATAAGTATTCTTAAAAAAATGTTTTTTATTCAAAGCTCTTTGGTGTAATATCAGAAGAAGTAAGACAAGAAATAAAATTAAGGATGAACAAGTAAGGGCTGAGTCAGCAACAACTTAAACATTGAAATTCAAGGAACGTACTACTTTTTAAAAGGTAAATTAAGATGATTTTGAGTCAATTTTTAGATTTCAATTTTATGTTTACACATTTTTAAACTTTTTTTTTTTTAAATACCTACACAGCTTGTTTTACAAATAAGGATTTACTTTAAAGTGGATTTGAAGTCACACTTTGAAAAATAAAGGATCAGGGAACGGTCAAAAAAGTGGTTACCTGGCAAACTTGGCTTCCCCTGCATATGATGGGAATAAATGAACTCCTGCGCAGGATTTTCGTCATCCTGGCATGGCCAATCAAGATGGCCACAGATAATGAGGAAAATAAAAATAAGGAAGATGGTGGTGCCCTGCAATGGTGGGTAGCAGCATTAAGTTTCACTTTAGGTACAGCCACCGCAATGGTTTCCTGCCTCAGGCAAAATCTACATTGACTGTTTCCCCAGCATTTAAATGCTCGTATTTGAAATTCCCAATATTTCAAAAAGGGACAGTGCAGGCCCATAAAATCCCCCACAAACACCCGAAAACGTTTACAAACGCTTATAAACTTTTCGAATGCCCCTATTGAAATTAGTAGGAAATTTATAGGCTTTTGTGTGTTTATTTTAGGCATTTTGGGTGTTTTGTCCTCATCTACCTCTTCTATGCCATATACCTTAATCTAAAATGCCTTTAAAAATGCTTAAAAAGTTGTACAAAATCTGTAAAGGCTTTTTTAAGGATTTTAAAATTCAGTGTTAGCTTAGCCTAAAGGCTCTGTTGTTTTACCGAAACCTCTTACTTCTCACAAGAAATATGCCAGTGGGATTGAGTGAGTTCCTAATTTGTGCAAACAATAGGCTTACTTCTTAAAAATTTCATTATATTTATGTTGTTAATGCATGCTGAGCTCAGATGTCCAGGCAGCAACAAACAAGACAAAATTGTGTGTACTCCATAATTATACAACAAACCTTTGAAATGCTCTTCTTTTTAAGTAAAGTACACGTGTCCTTGTGGGCAGAACACCAAAATAAATAAATCAATAAGTTTGATGAGAGTCTGTGTCTTTTTGCATAAATTTGGATATCCTCATGTTGAAAACAATGTGTTATGAAGATGGTTTAGCATTTTAGACAAGGATGGAATGTGGAGAATTAATGCTATACATTGACAACAAAGCACAAACACAACATGATATAATAAATCTAAGATAAAATGTGTATGTAAGTTTGGCAGAAAAATAAAACAGCATACAGCAGTTCATATGCAGAGAATGCTGGTCTACACCTGTTTTGTTGCCCCAAGCACCTGGAATCTATCCCATTTAAATCGTTTACTAACACACCAAGAATCACTTTTTATCAGTGAGTGCAAGGCAGTGTTAGTTTACAATCAGTAAAAATGTCAACATGCTAGGTGCTCTTCACAACTAAGCTGTGAAGTATATAAGAGACATAACACGTCTACATTGTCACTCACAGCTGATAGATCCCACTGAAGACCTACCACATCTTATCTCTGGTGAACTATTCTAGGAAAACCTTTTATACCGGAATACCAAGACTCTGCTCCCAGACAGTGCCTAGAAGTCACAAGACAACCTAAACACAAAATACAAGTATATTATCTGCCTTTCCTGCTATCTGATACATACCATTCCTTCCATTTATAGGAAGCCATGTTTTGCTCTAAATGAGTTCATGAGAAAGCCAGAGTTCCTCAAGTTGTTCTAGAGTTCTGTGCCAATTGGCTGGGACAAATTTTTACAAATTGATCAAACAAATATTTCTAAAAGTAAGCTCTCACTTTGTTTGTTATCACTTGTACCTAGATCAATCACAAATCATTTTTTTAGACTGCAAACTAACACTGTGGTGTACTCACTGATAAAAAGCAGTTCTTGGTGTGTGTATAGGCAGCCTACAGCAGACCAAATCCTGTTGGAGCTCACTAGTTAAACTGCTATGCTATATAAATCTATGCACATTAGGGACAGGTAAATCTTTACAAATAGAAGGCCTTATTGAAAAAAGGGGTAGTACTACCAATCAGATCCAAGCTTTTATGCTCTCAGCATAAAAAGATTTGAAAATGATTGGTGGCACAAAAATGTAGAATTCTGCCTTTTCACATTTTCACATTTTTCCCAATCTGCTGTGCATATTCCTTTTCCTGTGTAATTATCTGTTATCATTTTGCTGCTTCTCTGCTTCCTTAGTTTTGCTAATTTCAAAACTTGACTCCCAATTAATGGATTTGGCAGCACTGGTGTACACATGTTAATCGCTACTTGTCCAGAAAGTCAAGCTGTTAGAATTGTACTAATCCAAAAGGAAATATTGCATGGTGCTGCTGAGCAGAAGTACAAAAGGGAAGTTTGAAAGTGAATCTTTTTCAATCCCCCTTTTCATCGTTTTTAAATTCCCTCCTTCTCACTCCCTATTAATTCTGTCTGGAACAAAGTCATGTACAGCATATTAGACATTTCCTTTCCTCCACAAATGTAGCAGTAGGTATCCAAATAACTAATTATTAGTCCCCAGCACTGTGACTTGGTGGCAGGGAGAGCCTTAGTCCTGTTTTATGCTGCAACTAAAGGGAGTTGGATCTCAAGCAAGACTTCTACAGTTGCATCCCGTAACCAGCGGGAAGTGCTTAGAAGGTAAAGGCAGCAAATGGGTGGTAAAAAGGCCACTCTTATTGGTCCTCATTCAAACATTCTCAACTAAGTCATGCTATGGAGAAGGTTTGGTGGTCCCACAAAGGTACTAATTTATTATACAACTTAAAGAACTTTGTTCTAGGTAAACTTAGATATTTTTTCTGTTAGCTTACATCTTTAGGACACACAAATCAGACCACAATTTTTTTTTCCTTTTTTTTATGGGATGTCTTATTCCTAAGAAATAAAAGCACTTATAAAGATTCTGGTATATTTTCCACTCTGCAAATTCTTAACAGCCACATAATATGTAACCAACTTAGAGTAGAATATGGACGCCATGTGTTCATGACACGAGCCAAAAACCTGACACTGATGTCTTCAATAAATGTGATTAGTTGTGTAATCTTCATTGTCATAGTTCCTATAATATGCTTTCAGTTTATTACAAATATTTCCCTCTAGTGTCTCATCGAAAAGCATTGCACATTCCTTTAATAAAATGAAGAATTACCCAGTTTATTTAGAGAATAACAAACTGCAATAAAGTATAATAAAAGTATAGATCATAATACAGTTTCTGCACAAACAACTAACAGCGCGGGTCAGTAAACATTATAAAAATAAAATAAACGTTTTGCCAGCCAAGCAGTTAATGAAAGGTTATTTAGATGTCGAAAGCCATAGAGAGCTCCCCGTTGAAAACTTTATGGAATGGCAAGTCATCGAGCAATAACTCACACGAAATTACATTTCCAAGCCATGTGAAAACAAGTGCCAACCTAAGCAAGATTAGGTTCCTTAAATCACCACTCTTTAATGAATGAGGGAGGCATGGCTAAAAAATGTACAAATTCTATTTTTATTTCTAATCGCTAAACAAATAATTTTAGTATGTTACTAACACAAGGTTCCTTTTCTCTGAATTTCCCGATTACAACTCTGGTCTACATCATTCTCAGTTCCTAAGTGACTTTTCATGAGTCCCTTATCTACACTTTAGCTTCCCACTGTCAGAATCTGTTTTTTTTTTTCCACTAAGACAGTATCGGAAGCGAAGAGAAACTATGCTTAACACCTTCTTGCCCTTTAGTGCTATTGTCACCTTGGGGTTTCCTTTGAAATGTGTTGTTGTGCTGTGACATTTTCAACAGCTATTGTAAGCTAAAGTTAATCATAAAGTAATATGAATATTGACAGATAATTTTGCAGCCCAACGGCATTTCAAACCTTTTACAAGTTTTTGTTAATTGCTCTTTGACTCTGTTTTGGAAAGTGTTTTATTGCATGCCCAAAAATAAAAAATGATCTCCTATTGCTTTTTACCCCAACTGGTAGTAAGGGTAAATCTCCCTATAAGGAACATAGTTGGCCTTAAATGATGTTTCAGATGGAATCTAGTAGGCCAAAATAACCACAAACATCTATTACCTTTAAAACACACCAGCATTTAAATAATGCTGGCAGAATTTCTGAATTTGTCATGCCTTGCCAAGCCATACCCTTTTATTACAGAAAAAGTCCTATTCTTTTTTGCTTTAAAAAAATTGTGAAACTGACCATGGAGAGTGGGCTGAACTGGGAACTCTAGTGTCAGACTAACTTGCTAATTCCTAAATAAAATATACATAAATTATGCAGTTATTTTGATATTAACAATGCTTATGGATGATTCAACCAACCAGAATCTTCTGAAAAATAACAATTTTGAGTAGACTAACCCTTATAAGTATTTACCTATTAAAAATATTTTAAAAATGCCAGCAAAACAGAGCTCATTTTCAAGTTTCTTGACCCTGAATGACTTTGCAAGAGAAATAAAAAAAAAACAATTTATTTTCGCCAAGAAATCCATCCAGAAACATCAGTCAACGCCTGTTGCATGATGGCATTGGAGAAGACGCTCAAGGTCGACTTGCTTCATGCAGAACCTACAATTCCTTTGAAAGCTGCCAGCACTGATAGCCAAATGTACAGTACGCTCATTGTCAACAAGACAATGCAATAAAAGAAGAGAAAAGCTCCAGAATGTTAGTCAGACCAGAGTTATTCAAACCAGAATGTCTTTGATTCTATATTCACCTTCTAAGCACGTTCTGTTTTCTTGGTGGCGTCCGGCATAGTCAGTGAGCTTTTAATGCGGTAAAGGACAAAAAAATTCAACCAAACTTTACCTTGCCAGACTTGAAAATATAATTGTAATAAACTATTAGGTCTTTACCAGATGCTATAATGTTTTCACTTACCCATAGCAAACAGATTTTCAAAGTTTTAAGTTTTTAGCCTACTATGGGCTCTACTCACAAATTTAACACACCAAGATAATGATATTTACTTTAAAAAATAAAGAACCATGTCAAAATCAAAAGATTTTGTGTTTGATTCTTAAACCATTGTCTGATTAAAGAAAAACTAAAGTGGAGTGACCCACCTATTCATGTTCCATTGCAGAGCGCCACCATCTTTCTCCTCTTCTTGCTGGGGACAATCTTTGGCCATCTTGACTGGCTGTGCTGGGATGGCGCAACTCCTGCGCAGGCCCATGGGAGTTCATTTATTCCCTGGCACACGCAAGAGAAGTTGGGATTGTCAAGTTTTCCTGGTAACAAAAGCTGGCACATGGGGTTTGGTAATATTTATTCAGATACTTGCTGGGGGTGGGGAGAGCTTTAGTTTAGAAAATGTTATGATTTAAAAAAAAAATATGCAGAACAAACTTTTTTAAATAAAAACTTTCCAACATAACTTTGTCCTTTGGGTCCCTTTAAGATTGCGGGAAGGTATAGTGCTAAAACATAAAGGTTGCTTTTATGAGGCTCATCCAATTTTTGCACTGTGGCCTCTTTATCGGTCTCTGCTTTTGCAGAAGAATTTCATACTCTATAGAAGAGGAACATATAAAAAGAATTTTATAAAAAAAAAAGTAATATTACAAGTTAAACTGTTCAAATTTATTCTAAATATTTAAATAAAAAAAAAAGAAAAGCTGATTTTACAATTATAAATGAAGACTAAACATATTGACAAAGACTCTCACGTGATAAGAAGCCATATTTACTGGGCAGCTTTAACAGTTTATATTATTAGTGGACGTATTTTTTCTTTTCTACTGAGACATATATTGATATTTTTTCCAGACTTGTATTAACCAAGCCAAACTCGTGTTGACACAGTTGCACAGCAAACTATGCTGAACCATCCTAATGTGCTGATCATGCTAGCAGAGAGAGAAAAAAATATAGATATATTTTCTTTCTTACCCTGTAAGACAGCCAGACTGTTTACATGCTTAAGTGGCTAGAGACTATACTGCATGTGTGTGGTCGAAGAACTCAATAACACAACTATGAGCTTGAAAAAAAGGCAATATGCCACATTAAAACTATAGCAGCAACACGAGTGGTGAAGCACTCAACATGCATGACAGCTCAAACTAGCAGACTTCCTTAAATAGGAATTTCAGAACGATGAAATTTTAGGAAGACAATAGCGATGAACAATGCCAAAATTTGAGAGAATTGAAAGGCTTCAACAAGGACATGTGGATATGTTTACTGCCTCCACTAATTACTTTTTGTTTTATACTGATGAACCTCCTTTGTCTATAAATGCTCATTAAAGACTTCAAAGATATTGTTGGAAGAGTCTGAAACATGAACTGTCTATAATACTTATTATTTATTGCAACGCAGCCAGTTCTTCTCTCAGATGTTTTGATAAATTAAAGCCCAAATGCACCCAATTGGCCTTATACCCCCTCAGTTCTGGACCCCCCTGGGTTAAAGAAAACATTTTTACATATCTCACCACCCTTTGCACACTCCAGTGCTGCCCTCCGCTTATTCAACCTACATTCTCTGGGGCCAGACTGCCATGAACACAGCACCTGGTGTGCCCAATCACTTGGCCTGGGCTCACAGGAAAATGCTGCAATATGAGATAGGTACTGTAGATTTGTTCTTAAGTTGAATTCGTATGTAAGTTGGAACAGGTACATTATTTTATTAAATACAATTAGGGCAGATGTTTGTCTCAACATATTATTAGGCAGTAAGGTGTCAGGTGAGTTAATCACAAAGAAAGCAAAAAAAAACTTTATGGAGCCTAGATATTCATTACCTTCTGGAGCAAGCTGTGCTTTGATATGCAAAAAGAAACAACTGCAGAGTTTGTCTTGCTTATTAAAGAGTTACAAGAGCTTGCAGAAGAGATCACACACAATCTTTAGCTGTGTTTAGCAAAAGATTTATTTTGCAACTCATGCAAACCACTCCCCTTCGTATCGCTTCCCCTCCCGTTTGCACCTAGGAGTCGTCCAAATGTTGGATGTCCTTAACTCGGGGACTACCTGAATAACACAGCAGAACATCCATCTAGTGGTGAAATCAGGTACCAGAGTGTGGCCATACAGAATGGTCCTCTTTATACACAGTTTATCTGTTGTTATTAATATTAGACTTTATTTATAAAGCACCAGCATTTTACACAGCGCTGTACATTAAATAGGTGTTGCAAATGACAGACTGGCAACTTAGTACAAATATTGGCACAGGAGGAAAAGAAGACCCTGGCTCAATGAAGCTTATTTTCTAAGAGGTGGGGGAGAATAGGGTTAGGGTCTGGTGGGTGTTTTGGGAGGCATTTTGGACTAAATGATGTAACTGTCTGTTGAGACACTTCTGCAGAAATAAGACAATCTTTTAGCATTGTTTCTTGCAATAGCTAAATGTTTACACAATCGTTCTATATGCAGTATTACTACCTGCTGATAGAAAAATTCTATCCATTTTATAAAAATATAGGATTTTAAAACTACTTTAGCTCTGATAAAAAAAGGGGCAGGTTAGATCGCCCATATCACCCCACTGGCTAGTTTTTACAAACTTTTGTGATGAAAAAAATGTTTTGGACTGCAAACTAATAATGTGGTATTCTTCCATTCTTTTTCACAACTCAGATACAAGAAACCAGATCTGGCTTTGCCTACAAAATTCTTTAACCAAAACATAATTGTTGTTGGATTTGTTCTCTTGCAGATCAGTCAAAGAGCTTTCAATTTCTAGCTATCCAAATATATAACACCATAAAATCTCTCTATCCTTTCCTGTTCTACACTAGATACACTGACCCTGATTTATTAAAGCTGTCCAAGTCTGGAAAGGATAAACATTCGTCAGTGAAGCTGGGCGATCCAGCAAACCTGGAATGGATCACCCAGCTTCACTGATAAAAGTGTATCCTCTCCAGCCTTGGAGAACTTTAATAAATCATGCCCATTGAATCTATAAACCGGTTGGTTGCTGTGAGAAACACTGACAACATACAACACCTATGACGTTTCTCTTCAAGGCAATCAAGAGGGTTTGCAGGTCTGTCATTGCAAAACTAAAATAATCCATGCCCTCCATCACTCGGAGACAAGTGCAGAGAATTATTGAGGGCTATCTTTTTCTCATGGTGCTGGAAAAGGCATCTCAGTAACAGGATAATGTCATCCGACATCTGGGGATAATAACTTCCCTAGGATAAAATTTAGTGAGTTGGAGAAGGCTTTGAGGCTTTAGAAAAATGCCTGAGTCCTCGTGAGAGAGACAAATGGAAGCTGGTACTGATAACAATGCCTTTAAGAAAGTATGTATGGTATTTCTCAAGGTAACAGCTTATAAACACATACAAAGCTACATCATACAGTGATATCTTTAGCTACAAATCAACTGCAAATTTATTTGACTGCAAGTTAAACCACTTTATGTGATAGTTCAAAGTTCAATGATCCAACAGTGGTCCTGGGGTTTTTATACACTGACTGAACTCTTCAAATATGCTTGTATCACATTTGTGGGAGGGGGGGTAGTACACTATTCCAATAATCTGGTAATGACAAGCAAAAACATACACGTGAACTCAAATATAAAATTGGCCCAAATGAGTATATGGTTCCTTAGCTTTGGGGAAGGGGCAATGAGCTGGTAATGAGCAAGTGTGAAGACGATCTTTAAAACCTGCAAAAATCCTTACCTCCTTGTAAGGAACAGCCAATGGATAGCCCCACTGTGAACAATTTAAGGCTACCTATACATAGTAAATTTTCGTCACTGGCATCAATTTTTCTTGAGAGTGACAAGAGTGTGACAGAGACTGTTCTGTTCTATGGAGAGAGAAAGACAAGCAAATGGTACCCTGCTGTGCTCACTTCCCTTGACTTGTGCTCTTTCCCGATCGGTAATATGGATCTGTCCTGATGGATCCATGAAGGACATCTGCTATCCATGTCAGATTCAGACTAGCACAACCGTTTGTCTTGGCCAATAATCATCTGAAGTATGTACATAACCTAAGTAAACTCCAGAAGTTGCATTTTATATCTTAGCCTTTTTTAAGATGGAAGCCCCAAGTATAGAAAGCTGCACAGGGCCAAATCATAATTCAGGTCACCCATTGCAACTGAAAAGAAGGCACAATTTCGGAACCCTGGTCATCCCTATTTAATGTACAGCGCTGCGTAATATGTTGGCGCTATATAAATCCTGTTTATTAATAATAATAATTAACTTTGTTTGTGTAACAGTAAGTCCACAGAGAGATAGCAGCACCCAAAGACAGAAATAGTCATTCATGGATCAATCAGATCTTAAAAGACTTAAAGTATGTTATGTATTCCACATATCAAAACGGAATTAAACATTAAAAAAAACTCCCCACCAGCCCTCTTTGGATTGGAAATAGGAGAATATTTCTCATTAACAAAGTGTCTGGTTCCTATCTGTAAGTTTATTAGGGAATGAAAAAATTGGCCCCATAGTTTACTGTTAAATAGCTACTTATACAAAAATGCACATGAAATGAATTTATAGCATATACATACACACATGAAAACACAGAAAAAAAAAAAGGGAAAAAACATTTTGCAGTATGCTGCATATGGCATGATAATTACATATTCATAATAGTGGACTTTCATTATACAGAATCAGTAAAATGAATTCAACTAAAAAAAGTAATGGTACATGTGGAGGGCTATTAAGTTCTACCATTAGATCGTTTATAGGTGTTTAAAAGAGTTTTATTAAGTGCAAGACTTTTAAGGAATCTGTCATTCATTTTTTTGTCACAATTGCCATCTTATTAGCAGACATTAACTTTTCAAGTAACACTGATAAGGAAGCACATAAAGCATCACTGTCCTCCAAGTGACTTTCAATTATCACATTTATAGATAAGCTAAACGCTCTGGCTGGGGTGCCTTAATACTTCATTTGACAACCAATATCTAGCTCAATCACCACAATAAAGCAACCTGAGGTCACAATCTTGGCATGTTCATCCACGTTAAGCATTTATAAACCATATATTTTACAAACATTTAAAAAGTAAAGAGCGGCAATAAACTATTCTAAGCATGTTGGTACTCAAGAGTTCAATAAACATGTGCAATGTTAAACAAGCCAGAGTTACCACTACACTGAACCTGCTTATAAAGGAATTGCCTTTAGCACTTTATATTGTGGTAAAAATCAACATGGGGAGCATGGCATGGTAAAGACCTACCCAGATTTATTTATTCTAACAAGCACTTAACCATAGACCTGGGATAGGATTATTAGTGGTAGTGTATGGCTCCTACACTCCTGAGTGTACAACCAGCATTTAAAGTCTCTGACCTACTATAGTACAGCCAGATTTTTTTCCCTGGCTGCTTGATATAAATCCGAGGACTCAGATCTGTGATACATGACCAGATTAATTCTAAAGCAGTGCAACGCAGTATGGAAATATTTGGCCAGTTGGATTTTCCCTAAACATTATTGTAGGAGACATTCAAAGATCGTCATACCAGCCCAAGCATTGCTCTGTCTATAGCCAGTACATAGTTACATAGAAAGTCAGGTTGAGTTCAACCACTAGTAAAAATAAATTGTTTAAAAAAAAATGTATATATGATGATTGGTATAATTGTAAGTCAGGCCAGGTATGTTACCTTTTTTTACAACAGAGCCCCAGTTTCTCACACTCTAAAATAGGTGTTTTTTAATAGCACAATATACTCTGGGGAACCCTCAAAAGCCATTTAAGACCCATACAGATATCCGATAGACATCAGATCACTGTTGCTGGAAATGAACTTTTGTGAACGCTTTCAGTGACAGAAGAATGAGCACTGTACACACAGCTCCAATCTGTTCTTTGGAGAGGGGGGTGGATGAGAGTAAATCACAGTGACCATTCCCGAAAGGTCATTTGTCAGCTGACATGGTGAGATTAATAAATGACATTGGGGGACCAGGCAAATGTTCAAGTTTAATCTAAACAGCGCTCCCCCGAGCGGTCATCAATTCAAACCGGCATCTAATATGTAAGTATGCAGCATTAGGCTGCCTAACTTTGGGGTCTTGCCACCCTAACAGATAGGCAAGAGTCTTGTTACAATGATTTTTATGAAGTTACATACATACAATATAATTGCAGCACGGTTGGCTCAGTGGTTACCACTCTCGCCCTTGCAGCATTAGGTCCCAGGTTCAAATCCCAGTCAGGACTCTATATGCAAGAAGTTTGCAGGTTCTCCCTGTGTCTGCGTAGGTTTCCCCTGGGTACTCTGGTTTTCTCCCACATGCCAAAAAACATGCAGTTAAGTTAATCAGCTTTCCATCAAAAAAAAAAAAAAATGCCCTTACACGATGTTAATGACATATGACATTAGATTGTGAGCTCCTTTTAAGGACTGCTAGTGACATGACAATGGACTTTGTAAAGCGCTGTGTAATATGTTGGCGCTATATAAATACTGGCTAATAATAACTTGCCTGTTACAAATTTGAATAATTCTCTGAAATTGTGTGACATTGTGCTAAACCTCAGGTCACAAAGAAATTCATAGCAATACAAAATCACACACACACATATTGCAGTGCGTAGTGACCAGCATCACAAGTTGTGTTAATTACTGTCCTAAATAAGTTAAGGTGAAAGCTGGCACCACATTAAGATACTGTATGTATGATAAAAGGCAAATGGGACAAAGAAAGAGTTCAGTTATCTCTGACAGCAATGACAGCAAAGTCCATTAGGGCTATTAGTTTATCAGGAGGATGTGTTTATGAGTTCACCTCGTCACTCAATCCAAATGTCTTCTGCTTTGTATACATAAGTAGTTTTTATTCTGGAAATAAAATAATAAACTGTTCACTAATCAGACTGCAATAAATTGATATCTGTTAGGCTTCCATAAGTTACTATAGTTTGCATTGCCTTAGTAAATATACTTTTTTGGAGAATAGCAATTAAAGATCAGTTGCAAACTGGCTCCAGGCAGTAAAGCTCAGTAAATGTAGATTTTTTGCCAAATACATCTGCATATATAAGAAGTGGATCCTAAAGCACATTATCCAAAGTATTCCTGAAATGTTCCTGTGCTTTTTGATGCCTGGGCTCCAGGCCTATAATTATACTTAATTCAGATGATGGCTTCATCAAGTAAGTCAGCTGCACTGTTATTTCCTGAGAGCATGGGCTTCTGATTCCAAAGAAAGGCTGATGTGGTTTACAGGAGCTTCTGCCAGGCTTTGACTTGTGTTTGAGATGTTTTGCACTTCTGGTACTCAAGGAGTTGCTTTTAAGTTCCATAGAGTTGCTCTTGCATTCAAATTGAAATATGGGGACAAAAACAATTGACACACAAGAGGCAGACTATACACATGAAGCATTAACCTCCTTGCCGTTAAGCCCGACCTTCGTTCGGGCAAAAAAAAATTGCAGGGATGGTTAACCCCAAGATTTTTCTCATCCTTACTTACCTGGTCCCCCTGTGCTCATCCAGCGTAGTCCTCCATCGATCGTCGTCCGCCGATCTCCCTCTCCAGCATCGGGTGCCTTCGTCGGGTGCCAGCGGGCCAGCGGCCGGCCGGCGGATCACAAGATACAAACTTGCGTATCCAATCCAATACAAAATAATATAAAATTAATACAAAGTACATACCTGGTAAATTCAAACGCTCATTTTGTATTGGATTGAATACAAACTCCCGTATCCAATCCAATACAAAAAAAGAAAAAAAAAAGAAAAGAAAAGTAAATAACTTGGAAATTCAAATTTATATTTTGTATTTGATAGGATACAAACTTGCGTATCCAATCCAATACAAAATAATATAAAATTAATACAAAGTACATACCTGGTAAATTCAAACGCTCATTTTGTATTGGATTGAATACAAACTCCCGTATCCAATCCAATACAAAAAAAGAAAAAAAAAAGAAAAGAAAAGTAAATAACTTGGAAATTCAAATTCATATTTTGCACTGGATTGGATACAAACTCTCGTATCCAATCAAATACAAAATCATTCAAAACAAACTCCAATAAATACACAATCAAAGTTTTAAAAATTGCCACACTAGGGAGGTGTTTTAGAATAATATAGTACTTTACAATATACAGAGTTATTGCTTTTTCAGTATTTTCAGTATTTTTGATTTGTTTACATAGTCATGTTTAAGCTGATTTTTGTGTTTTTCCTTTAATTTTATTAAAAGTAATTTTTTTTTTTACATGATTGTGTGTTTCAAACATTTTTTATATTCATATTATCTACTAGAACCCCTGTTCGGACATATTTCTGTAAGTTACAGGTCTACAATTTAAAAAAAATTTCATGAAAAACAGTGGATCACTTTTGGTACAGAAATCTAGACCTCAGTGTAACGCTCAGGTGGTTAAAATGCCCATGCTTCAGGTCTTCATTAACACATATGTGTGGCTGGGCATTATTCTCTAGAAAGGTCTGACCTACACACCTACTCTGTTGGACCCGTGCCCTATTTATTGGATACAACATCTGAACAAATGTAATCATGGTCCACTCTGGTGTGGTTCATATGACCAGTGACATGGTGTTAGTCACAGGGGGGAGAAGAATTGGTCCCTAAGCTCATATACGGATATCACATAAAACAAAGACATTGTTTGTGTGACCTGAGCCAGGGGAGAGAAAAGTTCACAGTATTTAAGAGAAAGGCAAATATCTGAAATACCTTTCTATGTTTAGTGAAGCCTAGGGGGGATAAAAAATCAATATATGTGGATGGCATTGGTTCATTTAGGAGATGAAGTTTGTTGTTGAGCAGTGTTTCTCCCCTAGGGCTCCTCCAGAGGTTGCTAGTTTTTTTCTGGAGCTACAAGTATTTTTTTTTCAGATAAGTAATCACTGAATCTGATGATCTTTTTATTATTTGTAAAGGAGGCCTCCTCCCACTGGACACCATTTTAATGAGCATTCTCCCCACTGATCACAAGTGTAAATAGGACTCCTCTCTCATTCTCTAAACTTCATACTTAAACTAAAAGGACCTTTCTCTTCTGATGACCACTGTAACGCGACACTGCACTAATCATTAATGCTAAGGGCCTCCTAATTACCACCAAGCAACAGGCAATTTCTTTCCACTGACCACCAAAGAAAGGAGACATTTTTCCATTGACCACCAATGTGCAGTTTTCACTGTATGCATTTATTTGCAGACAGTTTTAATTAATATTGGAATTGCAATATTACTAAAAATAATACTGGTGTATAGAGCCGACATGGTGTCAGATATACTGGGTATTCTACCTTGCTTAATAATTATAATAATTATTATTATTACTGTTAACAACAATGCACTCGGAGCTACAGAAAAAAAATGTTACAATTAGCAGGGTTGTCTGAAACACTTTAAAAATATGGAGAAAGCCTGTTGTATATAAATTTTGGTACTCTTGCTAGTTAAACACTTCAGTTTTATCTGACATCAAGCACATTACACACTATTGCTTGTTATGTACTTATTTTACTGACCCATAACATTATGTGAAATTGTGTTATTGAAGGGATTTGGTAAGGAGTATCAGACTACATGGTTAATTTGAGAGAAGAATGAGGAGGTGACAGCACTCCCCCCTAGATTAACACTACGTACATATAACTCGGTAAATGCAATTTGCATTGGATTTACTTGCCAAATGTTTTAGACTTTTTACCACTGTTTAACAACCGACGTCTTTATTAGCTACAAAACTGGCTTATTTAGATGACACAAGCTCAAACAAACTTCTATAAAACTCCAGCAATGTTTGTGTTACTAGTGAACCAATAAGTAAAGAAACTGGAAATTATATGATAATAGATGCACAAACCTATCATAAAAATACAGTTACAGTACTGAAGAAGCAAAGCCTTGTGTGCTTTGCATCTTGCAAGGGAAAAGTTTTTTTTGTAATACTAAAGACTCCAGTATGACAGTCTAAACAAGTCACATTTACAGTTATTATGTGATACAAATAGTTCCTTTATCCTTCCTGAGAGAGCTAAATCCTCCACTTCTGAAACGCTTCCTCTGGCAGACACTGCAGCTCACAGTAGGAGGGTTTTAGCTTCAGCCAGTGGTGCCAATCCAGACAACTATGAGCATGGCTAGGCATGACCATGGGCCAACTGACCAGCTGTAAGCTTGTGAATCAGAAGTGACAATACTGATAGCACCCCCCCTTTGCAAAATCACTGCATCCCAAAGTGGTTCCAACGTGGCAACTCAAAGCTTTGTTGCCACACCATCATACGAAACTGCATCAAATGGACTTCACTTGGAGGATCAACAGATACTTGTAGGAAATGCAGGGGAACTAAAATTGCAAAAAGAGATGTACTTGATGAAGACTACAGACATGCCACAAACAGGTGTCAATGACAATCATATATGAGCAAAGCATATTGAACTGAAAGTTTCAAATACTTTTAACAGTCAAAAAAGTGGAACAAAAAAAAAAAGAAATACCATCATTATTACCAGGTTTTGGAGCTGTGACCCAAATGTGAACTAGGATTGCTGTGGATGGTATCACAACAATAACTACAATCCAAAAGGGCAAGATGTTAGGTTGTGTAGGAAGCAGCCACATAAACCAACTGAAGTGATCACTGAATAACCAGATATTCAGTATCAGTTCATGAGCAGCACATGAAAGACCACCATATGTATGAATTTCAATAGATCCTAGGTCATAAAAGTTTAAAGACTGGTAAAAATAAAAGAAAAAAGTAAGGTATACCCAAAGTCAATCCTTTGACTCTATCCTTTTAGCCATCAGTGTTCCATTAGAGGAAGGGGGAGGGTTTCACTTTCTTTTCTGCAGACACATTAATAAGTCATGGACATTTTTATCAAAGTAAGGAAAAACACCTAAAACCCTTAACATACAGTATGTATTAATATTAATATGTACTAATTAGACTTAATAGTGTTCCAATTGACTTTTATTCAGATTTTTGCAGTTTAATATAAAGTAGACCAAGGTGGTAAAATGATTTTTTTCCCTCAGAAATATCGGAACAAGCTTACATCTAGTAGTGTATACCTAGCATTAGACAGTTTATACCACAAGTGTGACCTGTGTATGAAAACCCTTCTATTCTCATACCAGTGATAACTCAAATTAGTTAAATTAGTAATTCAAATTAGTTCCATTGACAATGGTGGCCAGAACAACTGGAGTGGATGTCTCCCTTAGTGGAGGCAATGTGAGCATAAGAATCCCTATGGTATACAAAATGTTATATACACACACACACACACACATACATACATACATACATACATACACACACACACACACACACACACGCGCACGCAACATCATTTTCTGGGCAACAATTTGGACATTTTATTTACTAGTACACAAATGCAAAAATTGTTTTCCTTTTTTTTAATCAATCATGGGGAAAATGACTGAGGGATTCTCACAATTTGAGGGAAATCACAATTTTTGATAATATTGCAAGAAATGGCAATAATGAGTCATCATGTAGCACATGAGAATGGATAGCTTGTTCCTCAGACAGCTAAAAATAAACCATTTCTTTGCAATAGGGGAAAGGGGAAGGAAATTGTCATTTAAAAATGCAGAGTCACTGTGAACAAATTATTGAGATTAATTCATCTAATGCTGTCAATCGCTAAAATGACAAATACATGTCCCAGAACGGTTTCTAGGGATATCAAAGTTTAACAGTATAACCTGTGAAAATGTACTATACACACTGAGATTCAAGTAACAATATAAATGCCTCTTGCATATAGCCAATTAGGAAATTTTTTATTTTTGTAGCATGTCCATCCCCCCCCGGGTATGTGTAAGGATGTCAGGGAATGCTCCAGGATCTCAATATTCCATAGTGATTAGTTCTTCAGTATTCAATTACAAACTAGTATAATGATCTAGGAAACAATAAATCGCAGCAGGTCACAAGATATCTGTTTACAGGGCAAAAACCTGTGTACAATGCCCCCACAAAACATATGCCTTATTTGTTTAGTGAATGTCATGTGAAAGACTCTAATGAAAGGTTTACAGGAAGATCACAGCCTGCCTCCAGCAATAAACCTGCCAGGTCATCCATATGAAATAATGGACTATTTATAAAGTGGCAAACAGGCTGCTTAACAGAAAATGGTGGTATTAATGCACAAATATATTTATAAATGTGGAAAACAGAAAAATATTTGGGTACAAATAGTGGACATGACTACTTTTTGCAGATTTCCACTTACTTTATAAAAGAATTGAGATCATCACAATTATGAAATGTCAATCAGCACACCTGAATTTTCTTAATTGACAATTAGAATTCACCATTTTGAAAGTGGAAAACATCATAAGCTACAATGGAGATCAATGATGTATGTTTTAAATATCCTAATTCTCACTTTTGCAGCATATAATACTTTTAGAATTGTAGCATATACCAACTAACTTTTTAGATGTAATAGAAGTAAGCATCTTCATGGATCAGCCACTGGTATGAAAACCCATGTAGTGGTGCCTGGTTAGTTTATTCTAGTAGAACTTTTGATCAGCAATTTAGAGAAATATGATATGGCAAGCAAAGCACTGACTGCCACCATAATAAATATGATTGCACTCAATATACATATGGGGTTAAAAGTGGTGATCAGATTGTGAAAAATGGAGAACATAAGAAGTAGCAATTTGATTGCCTTTTTAATATACAGGTCTAATTCATTTTCATTACATGTTTTTCAGATACACTACATGTTTTTCAGATACAAATATATCAAAAAAGCGACAGAAAGGGGCTAACACAAAGGCACACATTTGAAAAGAAGTTCCCCTATACCTAGTTGTTTCTGCAGCAATAGTCCTGTTTGAAATATTTCCACTCCATACCAGGGTTCCAAGAATCTAGAGGTTCTTTGAGCAAGAAGCAATTTGTGCCTCTTAGGTCAGTTACTACACCAATAATCTTTTTGGCTGTTTGTAAACGTAGCATTGCTCCCACTGGCCAGCAATGTGAGAGACATTCTTCCAACAGATCACCACACTGATGTACTGTCGATGAGCTGTCAATATTATAATTATAGAGGGGGTCCCCCAAGACCTGAAAGTTATTCCAAGAGTTCCCCCATGTAAAAAGGTTGAGAAATTTTAGATGTAGACACCAGTTTTAGTTTTGGTGGTAAGGGTCAACAGGGCAGATAAAGATGGTAAATCCCCCTGGCGCGCACACAGATGTCGACACAAACAGGAGATCTAACCCTTTTCTACTCTATCCAAAACTGCAAACAAAAAGTTTATTGTAGACACTTTTAGGATCACTGGGTGTTTTTGCCCCCATCATACACAGCAATGAGGTGCTGTTGACAGCTTTTCATTTTTTGAGCTTGTTCAGATTTTCCATAAAAAACTGCACTGGCATTGTGTTATGGGTCAATTCTAGGGGCAAATAGTGCCTGCAGTGCAGTAGATTACTTGAGCTGATAACAAGACAGAGTCAGGTCCATTCAGGCAGTTTCATGCCTGCAGGCGGACATAAAAAAATCGGATAAGTAACGGGCCCGCCTCGCTGCCACCTTACCTGGCCTTTAAAGAAATCAAGTTTGATGAGTCAATCTTATTATACTTGGCTTACAGCTTGATATCAATCTCATATTATGACAGTTTTATCATAACTACAATCTGCTACTACAAATCACTCCAAAAATGTAATCAGATAAAGAAAATCCTAATGTAGCATTCCTTTCCTTAATAAACTAATTAATATTTAACATTAATAGTTTATGGTTCAACACCAAGTACACACATCCAGACATTATATTTCCTTTTTTTAGGAGCCTATTATTCGTTATTTTTTGAGAAAAATGCCAGAAGATAAAAAGCAATATGTAAAGCAATATTATGTGAGCAGGTATTGCCGACTCTGCTCATCCTTCCCTCTTTATAGAACAGAACAGAACAGAATGTCTATTCAGTCATCATTCCTTCCAATGCCACCTAAAAAAAAAAAATCACAAAATATGGTTTTGAGCAGCATAAACAAATCATTAAGTATTAAACCAAGAATCCAGGGTGGCATTCCTCCTACTGGCCAGCAAGATTCATGGTTTAATATTTAATGCTTTGTTTATGCTGTTTAAAACCATATTTTGTGATTTTTTTGGTGGCATTGGAAGGAATGATGACTGAATAGACAGACAGTCTGCAAAGCTTGTTCTGTTCTATAGAGAGGGAAGGATGAGCAGGAGGCACCCTGGTGAATCTTCTCTATAAAAGCAATAGGTGTTCGCCTTACCAGTTGGTGGCTGAATGATTTGTTACGGCAAATCACTAAACAACACTTCTACAGGACAATTGATTTTCACCATAGACAATCTGAAACCTCTGCAGTGATAAAAATCTAGCTTAAAGTTGTATACACATGAACAAATGAGCGCTGTACATGGTAGGGGATGGGGAAGAAAGAGCAAGCGGCACCCCACTGTTTTCTTCTATTTTGACTTATACGGCAGTCATTCATGGATTCGTCAGGATGGATCCATGAACATCTAGCGACCGCTGTACAAATGTCAGATTTTTGTCGGTCGTTTGTATCGGACAAGGATTATCTGATGTGTGCACATAGCCTTAGTAAGGCCTAGAAGAAGTGTTGGCTTATCAGAAGTTTAAAAAGTTGATAAGAACATGATCATTCCCGGTCAGTGATTGACAGGTACAGTATGTATAGAGATGTATTAGGATGACATCCTCACTGCGAAACTTCAGATGTTGTTGGACTTTCTAATCTACAGCATGGTACATACAAGCTACTCACCATCCCTAATTTTCTGGGCAGGTTTTAAAGTGAGCACGTTCCTAGCTATAGACATTTAAGTATTACAAACTCCTTAATAGCAATAAATCAGCTTTGAAACAAGCCTTCACTGACCTTTGTAGCAGCATGCAACATGTAAAAAATATTTCTTAAAGCAAGAAAAGGGCTAAAGTCACCCAAGACTGCCCTCCCAGCAATTTAAATCAGTCTAGAAGGAAGGGGGGAGGCTAAACTGGAGATCTTTACCAACTTATGCACTAACATACATACATACATATATACTCACACTATATATATATATATATATATATATATAATATGAGAAATGCTTTACAGTGCCAGTGGACACAAAGATCAGTGGTGGCTTGTTTTAAAGTTTTACTGCTTGTTAATCTTGACTGTAGATTCATTGAAAAATAGAATGTCAGACATAGCAAATGTAAAAGATTTAAACAGGTGAATGAGAATAATGGTCATGATGGAATAACGGGATCCCTAAAATTTGGAAAGAGAAAGATTGTCTGACATTTTTATTGTCTGTTGCATTCAGTTTCAGGAGATTCCCTATCCTTCCTGCCCTGGTGATAATTGTTAGTAGTGGGACATGGGGGAGGTAAATTCTGCCCCATCCACAGCTCACTATAGATACACACACACTAACTGAATACAGGCACTAAAAAGAAATGTGGTGGGGAGGAGGAACGGTGGTTAATTTTTGCCCAGAGATAGTCTTTAAAACTTGTCCCTAGAACTGTTCTTCATTCTTTATAAGAAGCAGCAACCTAAAAAAATGATCTGCATATTATTTTACCATAATTTATTTAGTTTTTTTACGTTTTACAATTGAAATAAGAACAAGTAAAAGCCTGGCCTGATGTATACTTGAAACAGATAAAACAAATAATATTTGCTACAATGAACGCAGAAACAAGAGTGCTTCTGGAACGGGTCCCTGGGAAATCATTTGTTGCCATCCATGGGTAAACCTTTTAGGGCTGTTTACGTCTGTTATGTATTTTCTTGGTGCTGCTTACAAAGTGGGAATGATTTGCTTGCAGATTCCTTATTTCTATTGAACACTTAGTGATTGGGTTTATATCAATTTTAAATTTCAATGTAATTTCAAAAGTCTTTTTCAATATTTTTAAATCTACAGCACGTATCATTCACTCACTGCCATGGAAATCCTTGTTGAGATATATCCTATCACATGCACCCCTGATAAAGACTACAAATACTGTGCCATCATAGGTTGCGCAGGAATGGTCCATTGTTATTACTATTCGAAAATCAGGCCCTGTTTAAGCCGTTTACCATTGCAGCTCCTGAATCATAATTCTGCTTGCTTCACAATATATCAGCATCATCACATGGGGCAGGAAACTAAAGAAAAAACAGGAAAGAAGTGTCTCACCTGCACGGATGTGCACTGTGGCATAAAAGTGAATCTCAAAACAAGCTGCAAAAAATTACTAATCCTTTAGAAGGTAAAACAGTTTTTCAGGTTCTATAACCAAATGTGCATTATATAGAGTATAATTTCTCCTTTTTTGGCACTCTGTAAAGGAGCAGAATGTAAAAACCCAAACCCTTCCGATCATGTAATATATACAGTGAGGATTTTTCTTCTTTTTAGCTGACAATAGCATACTAGTTTCTCTTTATAAAATAATGCAGTTCTATTGTGTCAGCTTTTTTTTTTCCAAGGAGTCCAGGAACTTTTTACATTTTATAATAGGGGAACAAGTATGGATAAACATCGCCATCTAGTGGACAAAATCTTTTTAGCTTGTGTACTACACAAACTCATTTTTTTCTTTCCTAAAGGATACATGCTCTGCAGACCATCATTATTATCATTATTATTATTATTATCATTAATATTTTTTTATTATTATTAATAAACAGCACTGTACATAGGGGTTGCAAATGACAGACAGATACAGACAGTGATACAGTAGGAGGAGAGGACCCTGCCCAATGAATAATTGTATTTATAAATTAAAATGGTAAATAATTTCAGCAGTTGGAAGTTGTGCAGAGCAAATGTATAAACTCTATATCTATAATACCATGATCTGCTTTAGAATACTTTTCTAGCCACTAAGACCAAAGGATTCACAATTATAATTCCCCTCTCCATTTTGCGGCGCTAGTTTTTATATATTTAACATAACTCAATAAAATGTAGGTCAGCCTTCACTGAAATGCATTTTAGCCAGGTGTAAAATGCCACCTGTTGCTGGTGCTAACTGAAGCTCAACCCTGGTAGCCCTCGGAGTTACAATGAGATTTTAGAATTATGTGCTATGGATTACATGGTTTAAATAAAAGTTTATGGCACAATAGGGAAGAAGCCAGAACTGTGGACCGACCGTCTGCTGTATTTATTGGGAAAAGACTTCATTTGCAAGTCCCAAAGGCCATCCAACGTGACCAGCCCAATCCATACAGTGGAAAATACAACAAGCCGGGGTTTACTTTCCTAACAGAAATCAAGTGTTTGCTATAGTTCATGTAAAGAACAGCGCATATTTACCTTTTGGGGTTGGTCATGTAGGAGGCTTTGCCATCTTTAGTATGGACAGGAAGCATACTAGACCCCGGACCCTACACCAGAAGCTTATACAGCGTGAGGATAGCCCAATGGCGATGGTTAGGACATTAACGCTAATTTACTAATGATGACAATCTTTACAATAAAATATAAATATTCACTAAATTTATCCAATCATGTAAAAAGCAAATCTTGACCACTCCCAATAATATTAAAATGCTTTTCACGCAGCCTAAGATTTAAAGCAAATATTCACACAATTGCTTTTGGTGAAAATTATCAACTTGTTCAGTTAATCAACTGCATTCTATCAACCTCTACATGGATGAGGAATGAGGGATCAAGCAGTGGGTGTACAGAAATTAGGACAGACATACAAAGAACATCCAAGCAGATGGTCTCCGGGAAATTTCTTATCTTCTTATAATTGCCAGCTATCCCTGTGCTGTTGTAGTAGTAGCAAATGAAGAAAAAAGGAATGGTAGTCCAAAATTGGTGCAAAATCGCTTAAGCTACTTTGGACTTATGTCTTGTTGTATGGTTTATTCGTACGAAAAAATAATTTTTCTTGTTTTTGTTATTCCTAAGTTTAAAAATCAATAAAAATATTGAAATAAAAAAATGTTGTAAAATGAGAGAGAAAAAAAGCAGGCCAATGGAGAGTAAATATTACTGTAATTGTACATTAACTTTTGTAACTCTTCCTTTTACTGGACAGCTTTGACTTTGCAACAGTTTTTTGGTGTTTTCAGCAAAGGTAGACAGATTTTCGCATAAAGTGCAAATGTAATAAAATCCAGTGATTGTCTGTTGTAGTCAGCCTTTAAATTGCATAGACAGGGATTACCATTACACCCATCTATGTAAATTGTCTTATGTTCATTAGTGACCTAGGGCATTATTCATTAAAACCTGTCATTACTTCGTTATGGAAGCGCTAGCAGTCTGGCAGTTGTTCTGGTTTGATGCTGAAGTGGAACAAGTACTTTATCATTCATTGTGTTAAAGATGAACTTCAGACTATTGAGCCAGATAAAGCTACGTACACACTTCCAATTATTATCGTTGGAAAACGAACGACGAACGATCCTGCACGATATCTGCGAACGATCGTATAGCACCGATCCTGCACATAGAGATAACGACACGATCGTTCGTAGATATTGTACACACAATAGATACGATCGTTTGAGCAATAGAGGAACTATGTGCACGACAGGAAAGTGAACGAACGTTCGTTCATTACGCATGCTCTGAACATGGACGATCAACGAACGACCGTACACACGAACGATGTTCAACGATCGTCGTCCAATCCGATCCGCC
Organism: Pyxicephalus adspersus; assembly: GCF_032062135.1. NCBI lineage: Eukaryota > Metazoa > Chordata > Amphibia > Anura > Pyxicephalidae > Pyxicephalus > Pyxicephalus adspersus. The sequence continues at coordinate 130,455,670 of NC_092861.1, forward strand.
GGTCCGGTCGTTCGTTTCCAGCAACTTTCCTCGTTCGTCGGCGTCGTTGGTTACTTTTTTACGAACGATTTTTTGCCCAATCGATCGTTCGTCGTTCGTTTTGAACGATAAAAATTGGTGTACGCACCTTAAGGCTTCTGCAGTTTGCAGAAGATGTAAACACCATGCTTTCCTGGGTGGGAGCAGGGAGGCACAATGACCCCATTAGCACTCATATTAAAGGTTTTTTAAATATATATATTATATTTTGGCAACTTTTTTTCTGGAGGTGGGTGGAGATGGGAGACTGTCAGCAAAGCAGACCTGTATTTTCATGCAATGGGTGATATTAAGACAGTCCATTGATTAGGCTACTAGTACATTACAACAAATGAAAAAATGGACCTGCACCTTTTTATTATCTAGAACTATATGTGGTGCACTGCAGGACATGTACATTGCTCATACTAAACTTATGTGTTGGGGAATAGGTCTGGATAAATGGTACTGCAATCTACTCAAAAGTCAGTCTGTTTTACACAATAATGTAAAATATGCCTATAAAGCTGCTTGTTCAAAGACGATGCTCATTAGTCCAATATATAGTAGTAACAAAGTATGATTAATTCGCTCAAAATGCCCATTGTGCCAAAATTAAAAACCCATATGCATTGGAGATGGATGATTTTAATTTCTTCATTCCACTATTTAAAATCCATTTTAAACTCAAGAACATCAAAGATGAACGAATCCATGTCAAATATTTACCCTAGAGATTTATATACATTTCATATACACATTTCTCATTGTTTTGCACGAGATTTAAAATATTGCTTCTGCAATATTGCGGATTGTAAGAGAGGGTTGACTATAGTTTGTCCATATTTCTTGTCTGCAGTCTGGAGTTCATAGCAGTAACCACATGCACAGCTTTTCCTTGATTGCTGAATAATGTTTATAAAAAGAACTTGTTTTTTCATTTCAAGATCTATAATTCTTTGCTGGCAAATGAAATGCTCTTTCAGCAAAAGGATTTTTAAATGGTACCTGGTGATTTGCGTAATAATCAGTTCTTACCTTGACAACAAGTTTGTTAGACATCATGTCACGCTGTCCAGACACGAGACCTGTAATGATCAATCATGACATCAGCTGCAGTCAGCACATTTATCTTCTATTACTCAGCAAAACAAGGTGAGACAGGTAGAGAAACGCCTCAGGGGTTAATCCTCACTTACTTGCTGTCAGCTGGAACAATATGATGTGCACACACAGGTGGCTGTGCTGGGAACAGGAAAGAATTACAAGCGAATGAAGAAAATGGCCTTAGATGTCTGCTCAGAGGAACACTCAGGAAAGGTATGTGTTTAGGGGAGATTTATAAATTATTTGGAAAGCAAAGCAGTAATAGGCAGATTTAATATAAGAACCTTATAATATCTATGTATTCTGCTAACATGCAGTAAAATTGAGTTCTTACCACAAGAGTGCTGTGGTCATTTAGAATTGCACCCCTTTCCACAAGTTATAGTGGGGGCCAATGCACCCGCTGTAGGTGATGTAGGTCCAGTCTTTAATTAGTTGGCAACCCATTCAAAATGAATCCAATGCTCTAATGCTTAAAACACCACACATGTGCGAGTGAACGAGAACATGAGCACCCCACACTGAAGTAAACACTTCTGTCAGGCAGCTAGATGCAGAAAGGAGTGCATGATACATTCACAATGCACTTCCACACTTCAATCATGTGTGATTGGGAAACGGACCACTGATACCAATTGCTGGGGGTTCAAATAACACTCCCAATGACTGGAGGATGGGGGGGGGGGGGGGGGTATGGATCAGGGATCAGGGTGGGCAGCATTGCCAAATTCAAACTAAAAAGTTAAAGGGCCACAGTTAAAAATTAGCAGGGGCATTGGAAATTATTAGGTTGAAGGGAAAGAGATAAAGGGAAAGTCCTCTTTCCTAGTTTAGATTTAGGCCAGCCCTGGTATCATTAACAATATTAAACTTGAAGATATACATTATATACATATACATTTATAACATTGTCAAATGCAATCGTTAGTTATAGTATGAATGATACAGTATCTTATTACGTGACTGTAAAATGGTACCGCAGTCTCTGAGCCCGACGCGTTTCACCAAAAGGCTCCCTCAGGGGATTCTATTAGACTTTTAATAAATTGATGATCAGTTGATCCTATTTGAAAGAGTTGTGTGTATTAGAAAGAAGTGTTTTTCCATTTCCAGTATCAAGTGGGAAGTCCAGAAGGTATTCTAGATATACTACTTAATTTGGTGTACAAGTGAAAAAAAAGCTTATCTTTCTATTTCAGTACTATTCTATACTATTATCTTATTACCTTTCTATTTCAGTACTATACTATAACTATTGCGTTTGAGAATTTTATAAGTATGTACGGTATATCTTCTAATACTTTATCTTGAGAACAAATAACCTAAAATGCAAGCCTGAAAAAGCCCTATGTGCATCTATCTTTTATGCAACTTTAATATTGCTAATTTTCAGCTAAATTCATAATTTTTCTCTCTCTACAGCTCTAAAGTCTTTGGTTATATAATCAAAACCTGCTCTGACAACTTAATCAAGAATATGTTTGGACTAAGACATTGGTTTACCTTTGGTGCTTTTACAACCCTTTGAAGTGTGTTAGTGTGTTGTATTATGACACTCCATTCATTATGAATGCAGGCACACAATGCACAGCGTGTATACTGTACTGTGATACACTTCTCAGTGTTGTGTAAGGTCCTATTCACAATGAATGGCAATGCACATGGAGCTTGAAAAATTTAATGCATGGATGTTATTGGATTCTTAAACTTCATGGTAATACTGTCTTAGACATACATATCCTATATTTCCTGGATAGCATACCAATAGAATTATGAAAAAGTAGTGGTGCACTGCATGAACCAGGAAGCTGTAGGATATCTCAATTTGATCTACACACAAAGTTCATTAGGGTAATTTGGTCACCCTCTATAATTACCCAGTGGAAAAAGTTTATTACACAATGAGCAGCTTTGGAAAATAATCAGGCCCAGAGTTCTTCCGCAATCACACAGATGAAGAAATGATCACATGAAGCAAACAAGAGTTTGTATGTCCGTATATTCATTGTGACTCAACATACCGGGTTCTCTTCTGCATCATACTTTAAAGTTCAGTAACTGAACAAAATGCTTGTCAACGGGAAGGACATGGTGAATGTTATCCACATACTGGAGGAGGATCTGCAACAGAATATTAAAAAATAAATAAACAAATACACAACAGAAGGCTAAATACGAACTAAAAGTTTAAGATGTACAAAAAAAAGTGTATAACAGCACAATACAGTTAGTCCCTGGGTTATATATGAGATAGGGACTGTAGGTTTGTTCTTAGGTTGAATTTGTATGCAAGTCGAAACAGGTACATTATTTTATTAACTGCAATTAGGACAGATGTTTGTCTCAACATATTATTAGACAGTGTGGTGTCAGTTACTGTATAAAATCCTCACTGTGAGTTAATCACAAACAAAGCAAAAAAAAAAAAACTTTATGAAGCCTAGACATTTATTAGAGTTTGTCTTGGTTATTAAAGAGTTACAAGATACTACAGATCCACTTTTAAGATCACCCACAACCTCAGATGTGTTTAGCAAAAGATTTCTTCTGCAAGTCATGCAAACCACCGCCTCCCCCCTGTCAAGCCTCTGTCCACACGAACGAGCAGGGGTGCCCCGTTTGTATCTAGGAGTCGTCCGTATGCCAGATGTCCATAACCCGGGGACTACCTGTATCTGTACTCTATACAATGTGTGATGGCTGCTTTCTATATTGGTGGTGCTACAGATTCAATGAGGTTCCTGTAAGTCATTAGAATGAAAAGTCTCAACACTTAGTACTTCCTGGTTCTGATCCAGTGATCTTGGTTTCCACTTGTTAAAAAGGGCACTAATGCCCCAAGTTGTCAGATTTAAATAACACCTATTTGGCTGCCCAGTGAAAACCCTTTTATTGTCTGCTTAGATGTTCTTATTGGATAGATCGAAAGCAGGTTGATGGAGGGAAAACATCAAAGTCAATTAATTTTGTTTGGCTAACAAAAAGTCAGTAGCAGGTACCGTATTGTTCATCAACATGTGCAGATAATTAACCATCAAAATTTTAAAAAGGATTAAAAGGGATGACCATGAGAACAGAAAATCTGTGGAGGACCCCTGCATGCAGTAATGGAGAAGGTTATATTCACACAGCAGCTCCCCAGTTTTCTCAGGTTAGGCCGGGCAAATTACACGTTGTACCTGTACAGCTATATTCAGAATTTTGAAGAATTGTGGCAAAGATAATAAATACATGGCTCTCAATTCAAATACCTGTATTTAATACACAGTTCAATTTCCAGAAAATGTAAGAAACACTAGAATAAAGACTCTTGCTTGTTATCATGTGGAAAGGTTGCAATTAAACAAAATTTTTATTTTATTTGAAAATAACATTTGCAGCACTGGGTCCCAGGTTCAAATCTCGGCCAGCATACTATGTGCATGGATGGAGTTTGCAGTTTCACCCCGTGTTAACGTGGGTTTTCTTTGGGTACTCCGGGTTTCTCCCACATTCTAAAAACATGCAGTTAGGTAAATTGGCTTCCTCAAAATTGACCTTAGACTGTATTAAAGACATATTTATGGTAGGGACATTAGATTGTGAGCTCCTTTGAAGGACAGCTACTGACATTTCTATGGACCTTGTGCAGCTCTGTGTAATATGTCAGCACTATATAAATAGTGTGTAGTGTAGTAGTAGTAATGGGTAACACCTCCCAATAATAAAGGATAAGGTATTTAGTGACAACATTCCTTCAAACTCATCCCTGGTCCCATGTGACTCTGTATCAATATACATGTACTGGTCTTTTGTGTAACAGTACAATGACAACACAAGAACGAGTCAGTCCAGGCAGTCAGGCAGCTGATCTCTGCGTGTCGTTTAAATGTACCGCACCCCAGGGATGACACAGATTTTCCCACACTTGCTACTCCCCTATTCACTACAAGCAAGAATTGCATCACAAAATAATTTCATTCCCATAAGAAAACAACAGAACCCAGGACACACACCACACCTCATCCATTGTTTACCATGTTCTTCAGCTAGCAGTGGGCTCACAAGTGAGTTACAATGGTGGTCATAAAGGTTAAGTGGTTAAAGAATGGAGAGCTGATAGGAAAGTTGCTGAGAATTTACAAATGCAGTTATGAGTCCTTTGAAATAAATAATCTTATGTTCACCTGGGGACAGGAGTTTTGTGGGACATTATAAATTGAACTAATATGACTCAATACCTGTAATTACCAATTTTGTGTGGGTGGGATTTTACGGAGACAAGAAAAGAGTACTGCAACTAGAAACCAAATAACATCTGCTGGACAATGTAATACAGATAAGCACAAGTGTCATGTACACATGAAAATAAACACAGATCATACATTTTGGTTTCCCATATGAATACCTAGATTGTAAGCTCTTCGGGGTAGGGTCCTCTCAACTTGTCTGTCCCTATTTAATGCACAGCGCTGCATAATATGTTGGCGCTATATAAATCCTGTTTATTATTATAAATAATCATAATAATAATAATTCAATATTCCAAAAAGTAAGACAATAAAACATTCTGCATCGCTCGATGTTATTAGAAACAATACAATCATACTTCTATTCTGTAGATTAATACACCCTTTTCACACAGATCCACCAAACTTTTCAGTCTTACTGCTCTTTCACTGTGGTGTAACATGTTTAAATTCTGCTGGTTATCAGGAGTGTCATTGAATGCTGTGTCTATAAAACATTCCATAAACCACAGGAGAAAAAAAAACAATTTTTCTGGACCCCATCTTTAACAGACTGCTAGGATGAACCAGCTGTAAACAGACCAGTTTCTATATGTGACATATTATACCTTTTCTCCTTTATCTAGTCTCATGACACTTGAAATGAGATTTGGCAATGCCACTTCTGTGCTGGTTCTCCTTGCTGAAGAGAAGGCTGTGCATAAGGATTGCAAGGATCTACCTGCTCAAAGTTTTTTCCTCTTTTTCTACTGCGACTTAAATGTATTACAACGTTTCATTAGGGGCAGCTCTGTGTGTTCTAAGAAGCTCTTTTGCATTCTCCTTTGGCCTCATTAACAAGAGCCATTAACAAAAGATGTTTTTCCAGAGATTTGCCACTTATTGGATATTTCCCTCTTTTTTGAATCATCCTCTATAAACCTTAGAGATGGTTGTGGGTGAAATTCCCAGCATTTTAGACCAGCCCGAAGGTCATCAACAATCACACCACATTCAAAGCCATTCAGTCATCTCTCTACCCTATTCAGATGCTCAATTAGAACTTTAGCAGGTAGTCTTTACAGTGTCTGTATGGTGTCTACAAGTGACCAGTGAATGCATTTGGAGATCTATTTCTTAACCCTAACTGAGGTCTTACCTGAGCCAGGTAAGTTTTTACAGAGCAAACTAGGATTGTAAAATGCAGATGGCCGCTCAGTAATCCAGCACAGGATTTTAGTGTTGGTAGACACCTAGGCTACGTACACACGTCAGATGAGTCTAACCCGATAATCGCCTCAGGGCTGGTATTGAGCGAGAATCTGGCCTATGTACAGCGATTGATCGTAAAAGAAGTGAAGGGGAGAGAGAGCAGCGGGGTGCCACTCGCTTGTCCACCCTCCCCTCTTCATAGAGCAGAATGGCGCTGTATGTACATTGTTGGTTTATGCATCTTTCAATTATTTGCCGTTGGAAAGGACTGTGAAAGATCCCTTCCAATGACAAAAGTCTAACATGTATACCTAAGCCTTAGCACTTTTTGATATTGGAACAATACCATTACACAAAGAGAACACCAGACTCTTAATAAGGAAGAGACAAGATTGTATGTGTCATGTACGTATACACCTCACCACCTTTGTGGCTGCATTTTAGGCCACAGAATGTCTTCAAACCCCAAAGACAAGATATATATCATGACATGATAAATACCTGATTTTTGGTAAAATATACAAAAATGTATTTTAGCAAAACACACAAACACAATATAATTCACATTTTGGAAACGTAAAACATGGGACTTTGGGCTCTGTTTATAAAACAAGGAATCAGACATTCCTCCAAACATTCCCTTGTGGCAATCTTCCAGGTCTGTGTGTTTCAATGACAGCAGTTCCCACAAGGGAATGTCAGGTTACATGTTTTAAATAGAGCCCTATGTTGTGTTTAAACGGATACCAAGTATCTCCACTCATTTGTATGTTTGCATCATATGTGTGTTCACTGAGTAGAGGAGTCCCATTCAATAAATTTTTAGATAAAATGTTTTTTTATCACATTGTTCCAAAAGGTTTATATACTAAACTAGTTCAGCATGTTCACTGAGTGAATATTGAACAAGGTCTAATTTACCTAATAAATGAGATAAAGCCTTGCTGACTTTAGCCATCAAATTATATGCAAGCAAAACCCATATTATATATATATATATATATACACACACACACATATATATATACACATATCCTTAATCATTATTCTTTGATTAGTGAATTTTTACTACATATTAAATTGTTGGACCGTTCCAATGAAGCTTGCCACTAAACCAACACCTACACGACCCTATTGGCCCATTGCTATTACTGACTTACAGACTACAACACATATGCAAAAGGAAGGGGCATCACATTGCTCTAGCTTTGTTTCTTAAGGGGCCTTGCTATTTGGCTGTGACAGCAAAGTCTTAGAGACCAATACAGGTATGTCTTGGTATCTTCTGGTCTCTAAACATCAAGGAGACAAAATCACAACTGAGTAAAGTTTTACTTCAATTATGCAGGCATGAACAGAATAAATAAAACGCTCATTTGCCTTTTAAATAAAGTGAATCTTTACACAATGAAAGCAAAAATATTTTTAACTCAAAGGGGTGTACTTATAAAATATTCCCATCAATTTGGCCGAATTCTGCAGCTTATTCGTTAGAAGATATAGAATTTCCTTTTGTGACTGCTGTGCTCCTTTGATCATTGGCCACTAGGTGGCAGAAAGCCTTAGCTTTAAAAAAGCATTGAATAGGGATTGAATGGCTGTGATTGATCTGACAGCAAAGTTAATGGGCGAAAAATTTGTAAATACAGCCCAAAGACAAAGTGGATACCAGGTACCCTCATCCAAATCCACTGTTATTAAATGACATGTAAGATCAGTTCTGCAGAGATCAAATATTTTCCAACAAGTGCATTTTTGTGTATGTGTGGATATACAGTCTTTATTGCGCAAAACACACTCATTTTGAAGAGAATATGTTATGAGGAAAAAAAGCTGTGTAAAAAGTCCCATATGCTCCCCGCTATTCTACATTTTGGGTTGTATTAGCTTAAGGCAACTTCCTGTGGCAAAACTGTGTTGACCTTAAAAGGATAACAGTGCTTTTTGCTCTGTGACCCCCAACTTAAACTACACCCCCTCCTCATTCACCAGATGTATACTTACTTGGATCATATGAATGTGGCCCACAAGAATCTTAACCACCCCCAAGTTACTGCACCTATTTTTTTTTCTGTGAAGTAGAAACTCAGCCTTTTATGGGGCCCATTTTAACCAGGTCCTGTATCAGGAGACAGCCCTATAATCATCTGCAAAGCTAGAATAAGGTTTTGAGGAAGAGGTGTTAAAAAAAAAAAAAAGGTAGGAATAGTGCTACGGAATGCATGTGATACCAAGGAACATCTTGCTGTAAGGAGGAGGTAGCAGAGAGATGACTGTCAACCTAATGCTGCTTCTTTATAGTAAAACTGTGTTTGACTGTGGCAGAGAAATGTCAGGTCACCGGCCACATCTGTGCGTCTTAGTAGTGTATTTAGATGTTTACAAAAAGATCTTCTCTAAGTAGATGCAGCCTGAGACTTTTCATACAAATATTTTGCTAAATTGCATTTTTCTCTTTAAAGTCCCTGCATGCCGGCTTTCGATCATTTCAGAAAGACCTTTCTCCCCATAAAAGTTTATAGGAAGCAAAAGAAGCTGAATAAAAAAAAAACGTGCAGTAAGGTTAATTTGCTTCCCCCCAAAATTGACCTTAGTCTACATTAATGAGATATGACTATGGTAGAACGTTAGATTGTGAGTTCCTTTGAGGGACAGTTAGGAACATGACTATAGACTTTGTACAGCGCTGCGTAATATGTTGGATAAAAATTCTGTACAACCTCAAAAGAATCTCAATATAAAAATCACCTTGCATGTGCCCAGTGAAGCTTGTTGACTCAAATCCTAAATAGCAGAATAAAGGTCAGAAATAATGCAGGCATAATATTAAGGTAATTTTTTCCTATTATTTATTTTATACACAATATTTACAATACATATTAAAAATAAATGATAAGGGTAATTTGAAACAAAAGTGAATTTTCAGCTACATAGAAAAAATGGTAACAGTTCCCCCAGTTTTTTTTTTACATATCTTGGAAGATCCTGGTTCAGGACATCCAGCAGAGTGGGCTTCCCCCTAAAAATACTTTGTCTCCAGCTTTAACAAAATGCAGATAAAAGAAAACAAAATCAAGTATTTGAAATGCCTACTTGCAGAGTGTTATAAAATATTTTGTACTCGCTTGGAATGGGTTTTTGAACTTTTTAACTACTACAAAGAAGAGTTACTAGCACAGACACCTCACTTGTTTAAATTAGCTCCCTCCTCCTATATCTTATTAATGACTGTGCTGGCCCAGCATCTCCATGCCTCTCTGCAATTATATAGAAAAACAACTATAGAACAGTGTTTCTCAACCAAGGTTCCCCCTAAGGTTGCTAGGGGTTCCTTGTGCAATTTGTACTTCCCCAGTCAGTATGGGAGCACCAAATGTCATTTTGACTATCTGTAGGAGCAACATTCTTCCAACTGACCACCAAATTATTACACTATGAGCTGTGGCTTTAGTAATTATAGCAGGGGGTTCCTATATCCAGAAGACCAGAAAGTGATTTGAAGGGTTCATCTATTATAAAAAAGGTAAAGAAAGGCTGCTTTAGAATGTCACTTGAGTAACAGCACTGTGTCTCCTAACATTTAACAATGTGGTACCCAAACAGAAGTTTCCTGGTATTTTGATATCTAAATAAAGAAGACTTTTACAGGTTAGCCGTGTGCATAAAATATGGTAAAACACACATATATTCCTATAGGAAGGAATTTGATTCAGTGGTCTTGCAATGAAAAACACAGCATCTGTTTAGATCTGGGAACTCTTCATAGGAAATATCACCACCGGTGACAGGTTCTCTTATAGCCACAGCAGCTGTGCAAATCTAGAACTCTGCATAGGAGATTTAACCACTGTGGATTCCTAGATATTAAATATTAAAAGTTTACATTTCTACCAAAAACAAGTATCAGTTATGGTTGCTGGAGCATTAAATTTTATTGTACTGAGAAGGAAGTTCACCAGCTGGTGACATAAAATACTGTGCAAACTTTTCTCTTATATTTGCAGCATGGTCAGGATATCGCACAGCAGGCCACTCCACATCCTCCATATTATGATCCAGCAAGTCATCAGAGTAGCCCTCCCTTTGTAGTACAAAGTTGTGAAGTGAACATGCACTCTTTACGATCATGTCAACATGTGAAGGCTTCAATTGGATAGTGCTCTGAAATATTCTCCACTTGTTAGCTAGAATTCCGAAAGCACGTTCCACTTGACGTCGTGCACAGCTCAGCCGGTAGTTGAAGATTTTCCCATTAAGATCCAGGCCTCTCTTAGGATAAGGCTTCATTATATTGTTGCTTAAGCTGAAGGCCTCATCAGCAACAAACACAAATGGAAGGGGATCCCCACCTTCCTCAATTGGCCTTGGGCTTGGAATATTAAATTTACCCTCGAGAATTTTCTTGCCCATAGGAGAAGTGCGAAATATTTTGGAATCTCCTGCAGTCCTATAGGCTCCAACATCTACAGCTACAAAGTTGTGCGTGCTGTCAACTATGGCCATTAGCACAATGGAGAAATCCTTTTTATATTTTGAACTCTCTGAGCCATTCTTGGGTGGCATTTTGATCCTTATACGTTTTCCATCCAAAGCTCCGACACAGTTAGGGAAGTGGCAGGTGCTCTTGAATCCTTCACTGATGGCCTTCCATTTTTCGGCTGTGGGTTCTGGCATGACTTGATTTTTTAACAAGCTCCAGATGGCTGCACAGGTTTCATGGACAATCTTGCAAATTGTCATTTTTCCAAGCAGAAAATGAAAATGGAGTGAAGCAAATGTATCTCCTGTTGCAAGATATCTGGAGAGGGGAAAAAAGCAAATAGTCAGTTATTCCAACATTCAAGCTATTGTGTACACAAGACATATAATTGTTGTCCTAGAAGAACAATCGTGCTCATCTCAACAAAAATCTGACATGTATACAGCAGTCAAATGAAGTTGTCAACCATGGTGGACGAGTGAACGATGAACGTGATTGGGCCTCACATTTATATCCAATTTTTTTCTGGACTTATATGCAAAAAAACATTTTTTATGCATAAATAATTTCCAGCTACAAAAATCTTATTCCTATTTTCTGATACAAATAGGAAAAATATGAATTATATAACTCTCAAATTTTCGTCCAGAAGATTCCAAATGCTGACCCTTTTTCACTCCAAATCAGCGGTCACCAGCCAGTGGTCCGCAAGACAATTTTGGTTGTCTGCGGCTCTGGCCAGTGTGCGCCCCAGCGGGATCATTCTCCTGACCCTGCTGGTGGGCGCACCAGCCAATGCCGCGGACCATGTCTCCCGTAAGTATTGCAGGCTCAGGGCGTTGGGTGGGTTGTTTCTATGAACACAACCCACCCACTCTCCCATTGCAGGCTCAGACCTACGATGGGAGAGTGGGCAGGTTCTGGCATCATGACATTACTCTAAAGTTTTTTCCTCTTTGAGGGACACCCAGCTCTCCGCACATGCGCGGCCTGGAGTCCGTGAAATTAGTGGTCCATGATGTCTAAAAGGTTGGCGACCACTACTCCAAATTATTTTGTTCAATGAAACAAACTTTTTTATGTACAGCGAACTCAAGATTTCATGCACTTTTACACTTACCGCAGGGTTACCAGTAATCTCTCTTCTGGGGAAATGCTGGCTCTCATATTTGTAGATGCTCTGGTCAGCTGGGGTCTAACAATTTCCAACAGCTCATCAAAGGTAGTGACACTCATCCGAGCATACTCATGGAACTTCTTTGGGTACTTCCGGAGCTCAAGATACACCGTATGGAAGTGACCCTTGCTTAGCCGTTGTGAGATCAAAGGATGAACCCAATATAACCGGCGTCTCTTCTTCTCCCTCAGACGTCTCCTTTTGTCTATCAGTATCTTCACAGTGAGAAGATTGATCATAAGACTCATCCCCGTGTAGAAATCCATCTTTAACAAAACAAAAGACAAAGCCACACACCCTTAGAAAATATGCCAACGGGTCTCAGCAACAAGAAAACAAAAACGGGTTCTGTTAACCACAAACCTACTTTTGAGAATCATTAGAATATTTTGAGGACAGAGAAAGCTTTAGTGCAAGTGAAGTAAAGACAGTAAGGAGGAAAAAAAAATTCTTACAACCTTAAAAATATAATATATAAACAAAATATATATAAAAAAAATACACTTACCCTTCTATGCAGTCCAGCGACATCTTGTATTCTTCAGAAATCTTTTTTCCTCCTCTTCAATACCCCACCTCCATCTTTAGTACTGGTGTAGCTTGTTCCTTCTGTTCTGGCATGCAGCGCACAGAGACTCATAGCAGGGAATTACTTAGCAGATGACTGGGGGGTTCCTGCCCGACCAATCATCATGCAACAGGAACACTCCTGTCTGTGTACATAAACTATTGCAAACCTTGAGCCCAGTTCAGGTACATGGCAGGGATCTTTTCCATTGGCTAACGATTGTCAGGAGCAGGAACACTTGCCGCTGGGTAACTATTCCCAGTGAACAAGCAGTGAGCTCCTACACTAAACTTTTTCAACATCCACTGCTCAGAATTCTCCTGTTTCTACAGCATCGGCGCTAAGGCTACGTACACGTCAGATGATTCTCATCCGATTATCGCCTCAGGGCTAATACCGGACGAGAATCTAACGTGTGTACAGCGGCCGCTCGATGTCACTGTCGGATCCACGAACAAAGGGGGGAGTACAGCAGGGTGTGGCTCCGTTGTTCTCCCCCCCTCCACTTGCCATAGAGCTGGATGATGCTGTATGTACAGCACTCGTTTATTCATCTTTCAGTCTTTTGTTTTCGGAAAGGATCGTGAAAGATCCTATCAAACGACAAAAGTCTAACATGTGTACGTAACCTAAGGAGGGATGAGGCCGGATGATATTCTACTTTTTAACATGCATTTTGGTTTTCAGCCTGAGTTGGATGCTTCCTTGTCACAAACAGCATGAGGGCAGATAGAGTTTACTTTCCTTTACCAGTTTCTTTGTGAGAACATTTCATACATTTAGTTTGCATTAGTAGCTTTAAAACTTTCTTATTTTGATACTGGAACAGACAACTCTTCCCAAAAACTCTAACAAGCAGCAGCAGCAGCAGGGCACTGATACTATGCTCCTATAAACAAAAGGTCAAGGTCAGAAAGCTTTTTTTGTACAGCTCAAGTTTAGTTTTAACATTGTGCTTTTATTTCAGTCAAAATATAGTGTTTTTTACTTTTGGATCTCCTTTAAGTTTAAACTTGATATATTGTGTTAGTGTTATATATGAATGCCTTGCTTTAGTATTTATCAGTTGCCCATTTCCAGAAAACATAAAACTTTTTTTTGATTAGGTTTTAAATCATCCTTCATCAAAAGCTAAACAACTAAATTGTGTTAGTACATAAACCTCTGTCCTTTTTCTGCTGTACACCAAATGTACATTTACGCAGACATGATTTTTTGTACACAACAAGATTAAAAGTTGGATTGATTACAGTGCATACAGCATGTGGTCACATTGCCTGGTGTTTTTTCAGACGCTCCAATAAATGCACTAGGGCTTATTTTTGCGGATGTCTTATTTTTGCATGAACAACAATCGACATTTATTAAGAATCAACTAAACAATCATCGTTTATACAAATATAGTCATGTCATCACATTCTGGAACATCATCATAACTCTCAAAACCATGAAATCCATCATGAATTTTTAGTGACTCCATTTCCTTTAAAACCATTGGCCCCAATTTCTCATGTCTAGCAATAGCACTTTCCTTAAATGAGCACCTCTTGTCCATGTATTTATATATATTGTGGCTTATTTTTGGGGGTTAGGCTTATGTTTTGAGCATTCTCAAAAATACAGAAAAATCATGATAGGGCTTATTTTTGAGGAAACGATAGCAGCATCCAAGATCTAGCAATTCAGACTAGCAGTTAAATACCTCAGCATTTACGGCTCCTGGGCACCTACTGGCAAACTCCTGAAGGCCAGTAACAGATAGGCATTCGCAAATACTTATGCAAGTCTTGCATTTTTTTTTTGTTTTATTAACATAAGGGCTTTAAGACTCTGCAAGTAAAACTCCCATATTAAACTATAATACTTAATACAATAATTTGTTTTTCCTTTTTAACCATTCCTTTTGACAAATGGCAAATGCAAAAGTATTCATGGGATCCAAATAAGGCAACCACATTTACATTGGGAGACAAGCACAGTGTTCTCTCGAGCCCCTTTTAGCTGGATGCACCACCCGGCACTTTTCAGTTACCACCCGGCTGTTTTTGGGTGGTTAAAGCAGTTAGGTAAAGCGTGCCTAAACTCAGAATTTTCACTTTACATAAAGGGTAGAGAACCCTTTAATGTAAGGTAAAAATTATGTTTTTTTTTGTTTTTTTAAAAATAGTGCTGCACCTAAAAAAAAAAAAAAGTGCAGCACCGCCCCATATTGTCGGCCGCCTAGGTTAGTGGGAGCGCAAAGTCTCCACCGGGAGGGCATACCGGAGGGCTCTTAGGCGCTGCTCTTTTTTTGCTTAAAGAGAAAAATTTGCTGATCTCACACATGCGCAGCAAGATCAGATTTTTTTTTTATTCTTCGTCACCCAATCGCGTGCCTGGGTCGGGTGGCGTAGGATACAGAACTCGGAAAAAAAGAAGATGGCGGCGCCTGGAGCCCGGATGCCAAGATGACGCAGGACCCAATGCCAGACATCCCCGGAGTGATCGGTCTGCCCTGCTGGATTTAAAGTAAGTGTGTTTTTGTTTTGAGTTTTCAGTATAGTTCCTCTTTAAGTGACTGTAATAATGACATATGACAATGGTGGGACATTAGAATGTGAGCCCCTTTGAGGGACGGCTAGTGACATGACTAGGGACTTTGTACAGCGCTGCATAATATGTCGGTGGTACTGTGTAATAATATTAATAGTTCACCATGGCAACCTCTTCACTACTCCAAGCTCACATTCACTTTTATAATGTACACTGCACATTTTACACCCATAGTTGCATTCTGCATGCCACCATAATCCTTTATCCGGACCCTGAACACACTTCAGCCCCTGACACATATAGTGAGCTGCTGACTTCATTCCCTGTTTATGAGGAGACAATAAAGCATACAGAATGTTGGGCCTCTCGTCCATAAAATATATATATACAAATATATAAAATATACAAAAGGCTGACAGCTCTGATCTCCTTGCAATACCATGTAGTAGCTGCACAAAGGCGGCCCAGACACTTCATATCCCTGTGTGTGTGCAAACACTGAGCATGGCTCACACACATACCATGGAGTCGTACACACACAAACCTCTGCCTAACCTCAGCTTTATAACACTTCTGTTAAAAACAAAACTTTTTCTTATCACCCAGCGTCACACATAACTTACCTCAGAAGCAGAATAACAAAACCAGACACTGAAAAACCCTCACTATGGGCAACAACACTTCCTCCACCTGAGGAGCCTGCCTTCATCAAACATGGCCGACAGGCTACAGCGTGCGTGGTGGGCCAAACAAGATGAAATGCGCGCCACGGCTACGTCTTCACCATTCGTCAGGGAGACGTATAGCTACGCCCACATTGCTTTCACGCACTCTTTTCTAGTCGAATTATTTTCTAGCAGGAAAAACAATGTAACAGGCACAACACATGAGGGACCAATAACAGTGCTCGTTTCAGAAGGTATGAATGAAAGGAGCGTTGCTATTGGTCGAGTACCCCCTATCAACCATAGAAGGTGACCTGAGCACGGCACAGTGTTCTGTCTACTTCCGCCTTCCATCACACACAACAGGGCTCTTGTGGCCCAGCAGGTAAGTTGGGATTTTAGGGACATAAATGGATGTTTTATGATTAACAAAGCTCTGTGTTATTTCTTTGTACTCCTGTGTAGGTGTTCTGTCATTTATAGTATATTATAACATGGGCTGTCAGGGCAACTGGTGCCAGAACCCCTGAATTGCAAGTATGGGTGTCAGAGGCCTCATAATGTTATCTGGTCACGTGTTCCTCTGTTATTCTTTATCCAGCTGCCCAATGTTTGATTGGTAAAGTTTAAATGATATTCTAGATTGTAAGCTCTTGTGGTCAGGCTCCTCACCTCCTGTGTCATTGCCTGTATCTGTTTGTCATTTGCAATTTAATGTACCATGCTGTGTAATATATTGGTGCTTTAATAAAAAAAGAAAATCTGATTTGTACAGCGGCCCCTGGAAGTCATTCAATAAATCCACAACAGCATTATAAATAATAAGAATGACTGATCACTTCTTTGAAGAATTCTGCTTGCTCATCCTCCCCCCTCCCTCCAATGAACAGAACTATGTGTACATTATTATTATTATGCGGTATCTATATAGTGCTGACATATTACGCAGCGCTGTACAAAGTCTGTAGTCATGTCACTAGCTGTCCCTCAAAGGCGCTCACAATGTTATGTCCCTACCATAGTCATATGTCTTTAACACTGTCTAAGGTCATTTGTGGGGAAGCCAATTACCCAAACTGCATGTTTTTTGGGATGTGGGAGGAAACCGGAGTACCCAGAGAAAACCCACACAGACGCAGGGAGAACATGCAAACTCCATGCAGATAATGTCCTGGCCGGGATTTAAACCTGGGACCAAGAGGGCTAAACTCTGAGCCACCGTGCCGCCCATACATCGCTTGCTCGTTTATCTGCCACTGGAAATGATCACAAAAGATTGTATGCATTGACCATCATCTGACATCTATACGAGACCTAAAGCTATAGTTCAATAATTGTCACTGGAAGCAATGATTGGAGATCTTTTCTAATGACAGTAGAACAGATGAGCTCTATGGAGCTGGAGGTGTCCTCTCTATTAGGAAACACTATTGGTTGTTCGGTCTAGTTAGTAAAGTAAAGGTAAACTTTGATTTTTTTTTCTTTGGGAGGTCTTTTCCCTTCTGTCTGTCTTTTTGCTCCCACACAAGCACCATACAGTGTACAGCCCAGCTCTGTTTTCAGCACCTAGATACTGAAGACAATGTACTCCTGCAGGTTCATTGAAGGTACATCATCAATGGCCAATGAAGATGGCGTTATGCATGTACAGACATGCAACTTTTGTTGCTGGAAACGATTTTTCATGATGACAGATGAACACACAGCGCCGCATTATGAAAAGGAAAGGGCAAGCGAGCAACACCCCGCTGTGCTCTCTTACCTTGATTTGTATATCAGTTGTTCCCCATTGGACGTTTATGAATCTGTCAGGAAAAATCCAAGATCGACTTTGGGAGATGGCTGTACACATATTGGATTCTTTCCTGAGACGAGCAAGCTGATGGGAGAAGAGGACAGAGTAACAGCTCTTTAATGTGCAGCTTCTGTTTTCAATGTCCAGTCACAGAATAGAAGTACGTAGAAGATCATGGGCAGCACGATGGCTACATGGTTAGCACTCTGGCCTTTGCAGCGCTAGGTCCAAGGTTCGGATCTCAGCCAGACACTATCTGCATGGAGTTTGCAGGTTCTCCCTGTGTTTGCCTGGGCTTCCTCCCACATCCCAAAAACATGCAGTTAGGTTAATTAGCTTCCCCACCAAATTGACCTTAGACCGTATTAATAACATATGGCTATGGTAGGGACATTAGATTGTGAGCTCCTTTGAGGGACAGCTAGTGACATGACTATGGACTTTGTACAGCGCTGCGTAATATGTCAGCGCTATGTAAATACTGTGTAATATTGGAAGTAGACATGAGATGTGAAAGTAAAATTGCAGCAGAGATTCTACCATCGGCCAGACATCGTTGTGTTTTGTAGCAAAGCAATGTAGGAAATTTTTTCTCGGCTATATCTTTTCTCTATGTATGTACTCCATTTGCCTATTTAGTGCAGCTTTGAAAGAAAAATAAAGGGGATAAAGTGGAAAGCTAGTTGTCACAAGAACAGGTATCCTCCTACCTTTTATTTCCGTTTTTGTATTATACCTTCATGTCCAGTCCTAATGATAAGGGTTCACAGGTCAGATAGAATACATGTTTGTCATGCACATGGACAGCAATAATATCCCGGCAGGGATGGATGCATTTTAAGACTGGATGTACACCTGTGTAGTGCATTAACACTTGTACAATTCATGTTTCCAATGCACTCCTGGTCAATGGAAATGACACTTTTCTGCTAATTTGCTGCATGGTGGGTCATTGTGGTGTGTGGCAGTTCAGATCTGTTGCTTTACAGAAAAGTGCTTTTTAAATTGAATGGCACTAATGCATGCTGCACTACCTAATAGATTTGTGTTCAGTGTTCAATACAGATATTTTTTGAGCTGGGTGGGTGGCAGCACCTTTTCTACTAACCCAACTTCTCAGTAACCACCCAAAAGCAGCCGGGTGGTTAAGGAAAGGTGTCGGGCGGTATGCCCGGCTAAAAGTATCTGGGGAGAATACTGTTCTGTCAAGTTGCAATCTGTTGGTCTTCTCTGTTCGGTCAATATGTGGCCGGTGTGTCTTTATAACCATAAAATATATGTAACATGAAGAGATGATTGTGATATGTGAATGATCCTCTCAGATCAAGATTTGCCGATAGCCTGCACAATTCATGTTGCATGACGTTTGTATGTACACGTTAGTTTTTTACGTTTTTTATCTATATTATATAAAAGTGTTGCATAGTGTATAATTAGGTCTGCTTTATTAGGAAAAAGTCTGTTGCACAAACATACTGATGTAAATATTGTTGGTTTTTATGGGCATCTCATAGGATCGTGACTCCCTCATCTGTACAGTAGATTAGTAAGATTTCCTGGCCGGGGTGAACTGTGGATTTTCATTTCAGCTAATTCCCAGCTAGCTGCAATCCTCTGCAACAATGCAGACAGTCAGATTTAGCTTTTGGCCTCATAGAGGGAGCAATGCCCTGTTGGTTAGGGGTATTAAACAGAGAAGGTGGCAGAATACCTGGGACTATCGGTAAGTATAATGCACATCCTATGCTGTGATATTGCATACCTGCAGCTGTCCCTGTTCCATTTCCCTATTTATAGCATTATTTCTCTTTTGCATAGATTGGTGCAAAGTAATGGGCCTAACATCAGTGTGGAAGAACTACAAAGTTTTGATTGTAATGGGAACAGGTATTGGACTAATGCACTGGGGCTGGTATCGCATGCAATCAAACCCAATATTTAATCCTTCAGGAGAAATCCGGGTACCATCTTTTATCCCGGTACATTCTGGCAAAGACACAGATGCCAAAGGAAAATAATGATCAACCAAAGGTGATTTGGGTAGGTGGCATTACAATATAAATAATATTAAAATTACTATATCTTTTTTTTGCATTGCATAGTGAGGTCTTCTGATAACCCACTAGCTTCTTATGTTTTGTGCTTGGCCCCTGAGTCCGAGCTTCACTAACCTTCATCTGCCGTTAGCAGATCTTGTTCCTGCCACTAGACTTTTAATGATTGTGGCAGCAAAGTGAGACCCCAGTGAGTTCTGGCAATGTGGCTACAGGAATGTGTGGCCGTCCCCATAGGGCCTATGTTGTGCTACAAAGTCCCATTAGTGTGTGACCCAGCAAAGTGTAAATAGAAGCTCCCCTTTCATCATAAACCACATGACGAGGAGCCCTGGAATACTCCTCCATGCACCTGGTTTATTAAAGCTCTCCAGGATTGGGGAAGATAGACTATCATGGGAGAAGATCCAGCAAAACTGGAGTGTATTTCTTAAAACTCTTTTGCTATTAACTGGTAAATATTTTCAATCAGGTTTGCATTATCACTCAGGTTCACCCATCTTGGAGAGCTTTAATAAATCAGGCCCAATGTGTTCCTCCATATCACGAGTATATCAGGTTCATACCAAGGCACATGAAGCCCAAACTACTTGCTGCTGGAGGGGCCCTCAGGTTGCCGGTTTGGAGAGTAGTATTAAGTTAGTTAAATTTACCTTTTCAGGGTTGCATTATAAGGTTCAGTGTTAAAATAATTTGTATAACAACCCAAACAAATCGTAATGTAGTAAGGCTTAGCAGTCTATGGATGTGGTGGCTGCATTAGTTTACATTTTCTAGGGCAATTTAAGCAAATACAGAACATGCCTGTCAATATTTTTTAAAACACAGTGTTTTGTCATCTGCTTGGGTTGAAAGAGAAGCTAAAACAATGTAATCTCCCTCCCATCATGTTGTATATGTATTCTGCCACTTATATATAAATGGGAGGGAGATGATTGTAGTCTGAAGTATGACGAGCCTGACTCCCTCCATAGATATGGAAATATTCTAAGGCTACATACACACGTGCAATATTTATCATTGGAAAGGATCTTTCACAATCCTTTCCAGCGACTGCACGATGCATGAACGAGCGCTGTACATACAGAGCCATTCTGCTCTATGGAGAGAGAAAGGGGAGAGGGACAGAGCGTCACACTGCTGCACTCTCTTCCCCTTCACTTCCATTGGGGTCGTTCATCGTCCGTTGATCCACTAGGACGGTCGTTCCGACGATGAGCACTTTACACACACAAGATTCTCATCCGATATCAGCCCTGTGGCGATTATTGGACGAGAACCATTACTCTTGTGTACCTAGCCTAAGAGGCTATGCTTTAATCCTCTGCAAATCATTTCATTTCTATACTGGACTAGAAGAGAGAGAAGCATAACTACTAAGGCTGGGTACACACATGCAATAAATATTGTTAGAAAATAAACGTTCATCGAATATTTTGAACAATCGTATAGTGCATATATTCTGTACATGTTGTTACGATACGATTGTTCAAATATAATCCACAAATAATATACACACTATATACGATCATTTGAACAATGCGGGAAGTGACGTGTACCAGTGAAAGTGTACACACAATAGATAGCGAACGATCATCACCCAATCAGATCCGCCAGGACAGTCGTTTGTTTCCAGCAACATTACTTGTTCATCCTCATAGTTGGCCTGTCGTTCACTTTTTTGTTATTGATTATCAGACAATCGGTCGTTAATCGTTTGTTTCCAACAATAATTATTATCCAACGAGGGGGCAGGGCACAGGTACATTGGTGAAGAGCCATAGCTTCAGTAGGTAAAACCATCCCTGTATATGTATTTCAGTTTTTGTATTTTGGATAAAGCTTGAAGATGTGGCCCCCCTCCTCTCCCTAGGCACAGTCATTCTGTTTTTGGTAAATCATAAAGCCAAACCTTCACAAGTATAGTCGGCACTATTACACATCACAACAGAGGAGATCACAGTTCAGATCCCACAGATTGCTTAGGTCCGAAATTATAATTTACATTCGATTATTATTTTGCACAGATAGCATTTCCTATTGTGATAGCTGTGCACTTTTGAGATTGGCCACTAGATGGCAGAACGAGTCATTATTTTTAATGGGAAATGAAAGGAGGGATAGCAGCATCTGTCACTGAATTTACAACACATTGATGTGAATGATTTATAAATAGAACTCTTTGCATTCAGTTGATATTTGTTATTGGTGAACAGATTCAGATTACAAGCTTTGAAATGATTGTAACATAATATATGAAAATTCAATACATACAGATCACATTTTTAAATCAATATATGCATTTCTTTTTATTATTGGTTTGCTATTTTTGGCTTAGGACCTGTTGGGTTTCCAAAGGAGAAGGTAACAGCCTCTGTGGGGATGGGATTGTGTAATGTCTTGTGTGTGTTAAACAAACGTTGATATTGCCCATGGGTTGGTATGGAGAGATCACTCCCATCCCATACTAATCTGAAGATAGAATTAACAAGATTCTGTTACCGGGCAGTAGGGGTGGTACACTATTGCAAGTATAAAGTGAAGGTACCTAGAAGTCCTTGCAAACCCATCACAGCCCAGATATCATTGGTTGTATTTACTGCTAAGAGCCATCCACAGACATTCCTATTCAGCACCAGAAGGAGGAAATCTGTCAAAAGAGATGGAGATTCAGCTATGATAGCAAGCTTTAGGAAACTTCTGCAGGTATACCTGCGACTCATAACAGTTTCCACAGTACAGATCTCATATTTGTTCTATTAACTGTTAACCCTTTCAGCCACATGTAATGGAAATGAAAAAAAACGAGATTATTGAGTAAAAAGAGGAGGAGGTTGAAAAAAGGAAAACTAATGCAGCCACTACATCTAAGTGCTAAATACAGAGATCAGACTAATGCAGATTCTGCTTGGTTTATACAGCTGTTGAGATAATGTATTCCTCTGAAATTCACTGAGAAGTGTTTGAATTTCTCAGTTTTTATTAAAACAATGACTCGTTTTGTCACCTAGTGGCCACTTGTCAAAGTGCACAGCAGTTCACAATAGGAAATGCTATATGTATAAATGAAAATTGAGTGAATTGACTTGGGAATAATTTATAAATATCCCTATAGACTTGCAGCAGGGAGTAGAGTCTGTATGTTAATAAACAAAAAGGACTGACTTAATGTACATCTATAATTACAAACTACACACAGACACATGCATAACTTAGAAAATGATTTACAACAAGCTGATTTATTTATCATATACATCCCCAAAAATGGCTGTTCATTCCAATAAGTGCAGTGCAGTGGCATTTCTTGGAATATTTTGTAATAAAGTTATAATGCACACAAGTCCACACCATAGAACTGGAATTTGGATTTGCAGCTTGACACCTTTTTCATCCCTATACATTAGGTTGGCATGGAACAAAATACTATCATTTTTTTAGATCAGATTCGATTTGATGTTGCAAGGTCATAAATGTCATGTAATTGCAATTACTGTTTTGTTTTTCTAGGTGACTTCTTGGAGCCCTCCCTCTCACTGCCGAGCAAGGAGCCATGAAATCTAAATCATTTTTAAGGAGGAACTGGCTGTGGGTTGCAGGATCAGCATTTCTAGGCATTCACTTGGCGACATATATCATCCAAAAGGTGGCAAAAAACTCTGCTCGGGAAACAGTGGCTATAAAGGACAATAGGAGTGGCAACTGAGCCCACTAAATGTTCTACTTTACTCAGTCCAACATCATGAACTTTCATCCCAATCACCATTTTCAATTCTGTTAGAATATTTCCTGATCTTACATCAGTAAATAGAATATTTACTGTATCCTTACATAAGCCTAATAAAATTTCAGTTTTAAATTTACAAAAGCAGATCCCGAGTACTTTTCTTGAATATCTTCAGGTTTAATCATGGCAACAGTTGAAATGAAAAAGCCATCACTGTGTACAGCTGGACCTGTAAGCAGTGCTTCGATAAGAGATCCTCTGAAGGTTCTACAGATGATCGCAACATCAAGCTATGGACCAACCGGTAGGCTCAAACAGGTCCATAATGGTAGTGGAGGTTATGTTATTACAACCTCACAGTCCTCTGCCTTAATCAGTGGCCTCTCTATTAGCCATCCAGTCCTACAACTTCTTGTGTCCTCAATCCGTAATCATATATCCAGCTTCAGTGATTGTGGACTCTTTGCACTAATTCTTTGCTGCAACCTCATTGACCGATGCCTGACTTTGCCTTTGTCCCCTCACAAGATAATCACCATAAACAACAGTCTTCTGAACATGTGTTTGAGTTACCTGACATCAGAGGCATGTGCATGCAAACTAAAGGTAGACTTTAGCTGTAATTCCTCCTTCATTGATCTAACAAGATCTGTCCTTTGCAGTAAGCCTGCCTGCATGCTTACTGTAAAAGAAGTTGATTATATTACGGTTCTAGTTGTCAAATCCTTTCTGTTCAGAGTCCCTGCAGAGAGCACATCTAATGTATTATTAGGGAGGACTGTGATGGTCCCTGTGGAAGGTCTAAGTGTAATGGAGTCCACCTTAATTCCTGGTGTTCTCATTGAAATGCCAGGTAGCAGTTGGAATAGAACTCTAGATTTGTCATACATGCCCTCTGCAGACATAAAATTGGCCTTGTTTTCAGTCTCCCTCTCTGGAGATTTTGGTGACACCGGGGATGGTTTTGTGGATGTGATGGACGGTGTAGACCCTGAAGAAGTCATGCTGGAACAGTTGTTGGCTTTAGGCAAACGGTTAGTGGATGACCATGTCCACATACTTGTGTGTCAAAAAGTTATCCACCCGTCTCTGAAACAGTATTTAAAAGAGCAGAAGATGCTTGCTGTGGAAAGACTAGGAGCGGCTCTTATGGAACCACTGAGCCAAATGACAGGTAAAAAAAGTTTCTATATACTGTAACAATAGAAATTAATTCACAATAATTTTTTAATAGTTGAACTCTAGGGAGTACTTTGTACTTGAGAAACCACTGAAAATCAGGAGTGTGAGCGATATGAAGTGCCTTTATTATTGTACTATACACACTGCAATATACCTCACAGTTTTACGTTAAAGGATACTTGTGCTTAGAGAAAAAAGGGAGCTGCTATTGCCTTTTATCTTTGAAAGTGTGATCTATAGTATATATCAGGTATAAACCATGATTTTGTTTTCTATAAAAATGCCATAGGATAAATGTTCTTGGTTTATACTTAGGAATCACCAGTAGATGGCATTGTGTCCACACATAACATACCGGTATATAACAAACTATTGCCATCTGAGACATTATTGTTACACACTTTACAAGAAGACAAAAGGCTTTCGACTGGTGGCCAAAAATAATAATTTTAAGAGCAAGTGACCTAATATACCAACACAAAAGGGAGACAAAATACGGACTAAGTCTATGTGATTTCCCCCCCCCCCCTCCCCTTTTTCAAGTAAATGTTTAAAAAAAAAGGATGAATTTATTTACCTTCATTTTATTGGCACTTCTGTTAATTACTGTTTTAGATGTTAGTCGTGATAGCCACATTTTGTGGTCTAGGTTGATACACAACATAATATAGCTTTCCTGTTGTTTGTGTTGATAGAATCAATCATTTGGAAGAGGCATGCATTTGAAGTCAGAAGAGAGTCTAAACTCTGATCTTTATATTTCTATCCGCAATTGATATTATTTCTTTGTCATTAGTATGACATTATTATTATCAAACAGGATTTATATAGCACCAACATATTATGCAGCGTTGTACTTTAAATAGGACATTCATTTTAATTTTCTCAGGTAGAAGCTAGCAGTGGCAGCCTTCATGTGTTTTGGTCTCAGTTTACCTCTAACAGTTGGTGTATTGCGATCAATAGTGACACTTTGTTAATGGGCATTATATGGGGGGAGAGAAATACAACAAATGAACACTGCTGTCTGATATAAGGAGTCTGCAACTGCTTTGCTGGTAACCATGCAGATCGGACATTTTAACTAAACCTAAATGTCTACCATTTTAATTGCACAGGTCTCCTTTATCAGTGCTGTTTCATGCGGCTGTGGCTATATATATTCCTGCATCAATAATTATGACCTTTTCCAGAAAATGAATACAGCAGCTTAAAATAAATGACTGTTTTCCCCTTTTCACAGGTGCGCAGTCTATAGCTTCTCTGAGCTCTCTTTACTCTACTTGCTATGGCAGCCTCAGGCAAATCAGCAGAATGTCCCATGGAAACAAGCAATACTTGCATCTTATTCCCTGTGACACCTCTGTGTGCAGTTTTGTGCTCTGCAACCGAAATGAGACGTCCCTGAAAGAGCTGGTGGTAAGTAGCACGTTTTATGCAGGATGTTCATGGACATTTCTGCTTCATCAGCAAAAACATTGTTGAATATAATTTGGATTTAAACTCTGAGCACTCAACTTGTAACTCAGGAGTGCATCCAATCAATGTGAATGGGCCTGAGGAAATATGTGATCTTATGTGAATGAATACAAATATATATTTGCTCTGCCTTGCTGTCTTGTAATAATGTATGATAATATGTGAAAAACTAAACCTACCATTTTTTTTTCTAAGAGAGTTTGTCAGACTGCTGAACATACTTTAAATCAACTGCTTAAAGATCCCTGGCTACTCCTTGGAGGAGGGTGTGCTGAAACACATTTGGCTGCTTATGTACGCAGTAAGGTATGATAACATTTTTCATATTGTTACAGTGTTGTATGAACACAAGCCTCACATTTTAGGCAGTATAGTGTCCTTTTAAATTAAAACCGTACTAGCCAACATCTTCTACTCAGCTGCTTACAGGTACAGCATTTATGGCCATTTTGATTGTTTGGCCTGAGATTACTTAGCATTGGCCTGTGTGCATAGAAGTTTATGGGAGTTAATATATCCAAGCACCTGGCAGTTGCTGGGATTGTACACTGATCTTCACTTACACACAAAGAACCTTTTAATAGCATGCTTTATTATAAGAAAAACATAGTATGGACAGAAGTTGGCAAAAGCAGTAATAATTTTGCTCAATTTACAAAAATTGCAAGACACCAAACTTCACATCTACATGCATCATCCTATTTTATTAAGTGTCCAGACTCTGCATGTTGTTAAGCAATTTGCTTTTATAAATCCTAACCCAGCAATCTTGTTCTGTTTCAGAGTACTAATATTCACAGCAGCGACCTGGAAGAGCTGAATTGTTCAGTAGCAGAGTATAAACTGGCGTCAGACTGTTTCTCTTCTTGTTTAGAATCCACAGCACGAAGTCTTGAACATGATGGTGGAGACACTCTTACTGATCTCCAGGATGGTCACTTCTGGTCTCTTCCTCCTAATTCTACACCAGACATCATTCTACATCACTGTACAGAGACTAAACAGAAGTGTGGCTGTCAGTTACTCAGAAAGAGTGATGACACAGTGTGGAGTATGCTAGGCAGTGCCTACAAACCGTTCAGTCCACGAAGCAGCACAGATGTGTACCAATTGTTCATGAGCAAAGAGCCACTGGTCCTGGATAGTTTCTCTGGGAAGTACAATGGACTCAAGGTGGCTGTAAACACTGCTGGGCTGATTTTGGACTTGGCATATGTAATCAAAGATGAAAATTGAGTGTGATTACCTGTTTAGTCATAGATATAAACCTTGTTTGGTCTCCCCATTTCTAAAATATAAACATATAGTCAGGTCCATGGTGGTTGCTGCTCCTTCAAGGGGTTATTCACCAAAAAGGCACCAAGAGCTAAACATTTAGAAGCCTTAGGGTCTATGTTCATGGTTCAATACAAGATGACTTTTATTTCCTATGCAGTTGCAAGTCAAATGCGCCAGTTATTAAATGCTGAATTTTGTAACATATTTTCTGTAGAAGTCTTTACCTACCAACTCTTTATGAATAACCACTTTTAGTGTGAGACATGTTAGGGGTCCATGTCAATGGACTTTGGGCTTGCGTCAATTCCTTAGTATGACATTAAACTGAGACCTTTCTGGGATCATTCAAAATTCATTGACATTGAACCAGGCCCTTAAATTCCTTTGTTGATAGGCAGCCATTGGTGTCTTTTTTATTTATATTATTAACCTCCAGTAGTAAGCACCATGGGCCTGCTTGTCTGTTATCCCTATTTTTTTTTACACTAGTATTGGGGACACCGTTTTGTATAATGAAAGATTTTATGGGTAAAGGTAATAAAATTAAATGAAGTCATGTAGGTCACATATATAATTATATTTTTATGTTATGTATATGTCAATTGTCCCCTGGAGTATTCTAAGCCAACTGTATAGTGTTGGCTAGTTTGTTAGGGTTAGAATTGTTCCAGAAATTTGTCAGCTCTTTATGTCCCAAGGACAATTGTTACTGGACCATAAAGTAATGGTAAAAATCAAAGTCACTAAAACAGGAAGTAGAATAAAATCTTCCAATGGTAACAACTACAAGACTAAATATCCCTCATGTTGGGGAGTTTTCCCTCTTACTTCCTGTTGTGTGCCTTGTATAAAAAGTGAGGGGAATTCTGAGCGCATCACAGACGGCATTTTACAGATTTTGATTATTCTATACACTAAGCCATTTTTTTTTAGTTTTAGATACATAGTATCAATACAAGGCTGTGTTTTCAGCAAAAAAAATAGTAGTAAAAAAAAAGGGTCCCCTTTTTCCTAAAAATGTTTTTGGGAAAAGGCCACTAGTTGATCTGGTACTGGGGATAAAATGAGGATAAAATGTTTCCCAATTCATCGTAAAAAGTGCTGCATTCATTACAGGACCTCTTTCCAAAAAGGAAATTAAAAGAGAAGTCCAGACATTTCACATATTAAATAAACTTCAATTTAAAATCAATTTGTATGGTTCTGGTTTTTTATTTTGCATAATTTTAATCAAATGTTAGACCTGTATCTGATGACCAAACTTTCCAAGAAAATTTCCAAGCTGATTGTCTTTAGGTAAGATGTGGCCGGTACGACCCACATTCATCCCTGACTATTTTGTAGTGTCTGCAGGACCGCCATCAGAAATGTCCAGGCCCAAATAAAGGTAAACTTCCTGGTTCCCCTCCGTGTCTGAAAGTTCAAACTTATTTGATCAGGACCCTGTACAGAAGTCCTCTTTGTCCCACCAGACCTCTGCTGGCTTTACCTCTTGCTAAAAAAATATTTGCCCAGTCTGATTTGGCTTAGTCTATTAATATTAAATAATGAAATATTAATGTTTTTTAAAGCACCGACATATTACACAGCGCTCTACATTAAATAGGGGTTGCAAATTACAGAGGGATACAGACAGTGACACAGTAGCAGGAGAGGATCCTGTCCAAAGGAGCTTACAATCCAAAAGCATATTGTGACGAATTGTAAGCATGATAATCCTATTTCTTCTGATAACAAGAGATGAAAAACAATATCACACAAATGCAAATATACTTGGATAAAAAGGATTGCCCCTAATAAAAGGGGTTAAAGCTGAGACACTGCTTTTTATCAGACTCACCCAGTGTGTAAACCTTGACTGGTGATACTATTTCTGTCCAGCAGGTGGCACAGTTGAGAGTGTCATACTCATGCTGATTATATCTGGGACCCATTTTAATCCTTCTCTATAGCTGCACCTTTTCTGTTAGATTGTTTTGCATTGGTCTTTGTCTGGCCAGTTATCATCTGCATAGGAGTAGTTCATTGAGACAATTGCTGTTGTCAAAATCATGCAACCAGCAGCAATGGAATGAGCTGAAATGGAATGTATTTTGCATTGTGTTTGTTGTATTCCTCATAGAGACATACACTTGGTTGTCTTCAGGTGCTTTGAGTGAGTCTGACCATTTCATGTTTTGCTGCATCTCTAAATGAAATGTCTGTGATCAGCAATCTGCAGGAGTATTGTAAAGAAGACATCTCTGAACTCCAGAGATCCAAACCCCTGCACTTTGTGTTATTAATATTATTATTATTATTATTATTAATAAACAGGATTTATATGACGCCAACATATTACGCAGCGCTGTGCAATACATTGGGGGTTGCAAATGTTCAGCATTAACTGGGCCTGAAGCCGGTTTACAAAAAGTAATCAACCTACTGATGCATTAAAGCAGAACTAAAGTGAAAAAACAATCATACTTACCTTTATTTCCGCAGATACTTCAATGCCTCTGCACCTTCCCTTGATCTGTTCCCCCTCCATCCTGGAATTCTTCTTTGTCCTGGTGCAGAGGAAGCACCAGGGCGCCCTATCTTCGGTCTTCCTGCTACGTCACCCAATCTCGCACCTGCGCAATGCTGTAAATATCCCGGTAGGCTCTGCACTCCCATTCAGATTCGATCGCCCTGATAATCAAGACAGAAAGGGAAGTTTTTTAAAAAATATTTAAAAGATAATTAGATTTTTACTTTATATAAAAGGGTTGTCTAACCTTTTATGTAAAGAATAAGTTTTTAGTTTTTAGGTCTGCTTTAAAAAACAAAAATTGTTATATTATCTTAATCACTATCCCCAAATTTGTTAAATTTTTTAGTGATTACTTATTTATCTTACCATGAGGGCCCTTTTAATCCTGTTCACTTTCAGCCCTTTACCTGCAGTGCATCATTTAACCCAATGGCATTGTTGTGCTGTTCATTTTCATAGTTGCAGCAATTTGGTTAGTTAAGGTGTGCTGACAACCCATTCAAACACAATGCACACTAACACCCCAATGGACTGCACAAATCTATATTTTCCCTATAACCACAAAAGACTCCTAATATAACAAGCTGTCAGCTGGAGTGACCTTGCTGTCATCCTTGCTGTCTCAAAGATATCGGAGCAGAACAATATGGAGCTTGTGATGATAAACAAAAATGCTACTTTTATAGTTTCATTCTGCAGAAACTTTGACTGCTGTTCTGCCCTGTAATGATCATTCTGTAATGACTCAGTGTATTACATTAGACACTCGAAAAGAACTATTGCATTTTTTGGTATTACTTGGAACGCAGGAAAAACAGATTTTGGGGGAAGGTGGATGCATAAAGTTTACACTATTTAACACCCCCTCATCTCGGTGACTCAGCCTCATACAAACACATACTGAGTGCGGCTGTTTACATTGCTCTATGGCCTGGAGTCTCTCTACCCAGTAAGGATGACAATCACCGCATGCCAATATAACTATAAAATCTCATATTTATCAGTAGGTATTCATGCAGGTAATCTGTAAAATCTGCTTGGCACCAGCCAGAGCCACAGACCACGCCCCCATTCAAATCCCAGGCTCAGGGAAGTTGGCAGGTTGTGTCCCGCCCACTCTCCCCTTGCAGGCTCAGATCTGCGGTAGGATAGTGGGCGGGGTTATGTCATGATGACATCACTATGGGGGAGGTTTCTCCCCTTTGATTGACACCCAGCTCCCTGCGCATGCACGGTCAGGAGCCGGGAATTTTAGTGGTCCACGGGACCGAAAAGGTTGGCGACCACTGTTATAGAAGCAATAAGCAATTTAAGTCATTGAGGCTGCCTGTAATACAAGGAAATAAAGCAGTACATGCAATAGGGAGGTAAGCAACACTGCTAATATTGTAAATACATATAGCCAAAAACATCATAGTGTCAGTGGTAATGGACGTGCAAGGCAGAAATCGCTCATTGCTCAAAGTACGTCCAGCATTCAGAACACAACATTGAGTGTCCTGCATCAATGCAAACCTTTTAAGGAATACTGCCACATCCAATAATATATTACAAAACCATACAGACTCCAAAAGGGACCTTTCAGTCAGATGCAATGATCCAAAACAGGTCAAAACATGTAATTTATTATTAATATTAAAAAGCTCCTATACAAATCTCAATACTTCACAGACAAAAGCTAAACATAATATAAATAAACAAAAAAGGCACATTACAATCTACTATTTTCAATGTAATGCATATACATATCAAAGTTATATTTCTACATTATATCTCATATGTACTACAATAAATAAAATTATAATATAAATATCAATATAATTTCTAAGTAGGTCACACAGACCTATTCTTTAATGTTTTTATTACCTCTAGTATTCTCTGGAGGGACCCTGAGAAACACTGCTGTAGAGTGTAAATCTGTTGTACAAGAGGAAGATGATGTAGCGTGGCATCACTTATTCCTCAATAAACTGGGATAGATTGATGGGGATGAGGCAGATATGGTTTGCTTCTGTCTTGTGGTAGTGGGGACGGATGTGTAGGCTGCAGTTCAGATCTCATACAATCAATATTTCACTTTACTTCCTTTCATTTATAGCATGTGTACAAAATAAGGAACTTTTGGAGATGTAAGTATCACACAAATGTATGGTATATTCCTGAATGAAATATTTCATCCTAATTCTTCTTCTTTTTTACTTGTAAGTAAACACGCAGTATAAAAAAATAAACTTGGTTGTGATGATATGGAGGCTCTCAGGTTTATTATTATTATTATTATTATCATTTATATACAGCAGACATCTTATTCTGCACATCCATAGTCATGTCAATAACATCCTCTCAGGAAAGCTTGCAATCTCATTTCCTTACCATAGTCACAGTCTAATGTTTCTAACATAGTCTAAGGAATAAGTTTGGGGTAGAGACCATTACCCTACTATTATGTTTTTGGGATATGGGGGGAAACCCAGTGGGAGAACACATGGCCAATAGTCAAACTTTGCACACCATTGCTGCACGGATTGAGGACCGGCCACTGAGCCGCCATGCTGTCCAGGTTTTTTTATTGGTTCTTGCAATCCTTCCCAACATTGTAAAAGTCAAAATAGATATCTCTTTAATCAATACAATAAATGTAAATCAACCCAGACATATCTATCTGGCTAGAGATGTGGGGCAGAGAAGAATGACAGCTGAGAAATATCCATTTATCACCATCAAAAAGCATAAGTGGGGAACAGCTTAATCAATAATTGAAAAACAAGATTGATGTGGTAGAGCAGGGGTGTCAAACTCAAATACACAGAGGGCCGAAATTAAAAACTTAGACCAAGTCGGGGGCCAAACTTGAAATGTATTGAAAAAATTGAGGAAGTTTATTATTTCATCCATAACTAACAAAAACAAACACCTCTTCACACACTTTAGGGTTGAAAAGACTAATTTCTGTCTATCTATGCAGGCTGTGTGTTGTTCATCACAAGTTTCCTCTCACATCACAGGTTTGTCTGACACTAAATATTACACTATGCAGTCTCCAATGGGTTGAAACAAATACAATGCCCCTGGAAGTCAGGCACCATGTGATCATTGCCTAGGCTTTGTGTCACATGATGGGTGTACAGGAATAATGTCTATGTATTGCATATTTTGAAAATAATGATGTGAGGTGGTAACGCGGGTGGGCGGGCCAGATGTAGTTCATTTAAATTAAATTAATTAAAAAATAAAAAATACATAAATAAATGAAGATCTAAAATACAGAATGCTGACACCTCTGAGTATAATTTGAGAGCCAGATATAGACTTACATTGGGATGGTCAGATATGCCACAGAGTAAATGATCTGCATACAGAATTCAAGAAAATCAATGAACAAAGAGTTGCTTAAAGCAGACTTATACTCAACCCATGTTGATTTAGCAGATTTGGAGATCTGGGGGTTTCACTGATGTGCTGCCCGGTGTTCTTTTTGCTGGAAACTGACACCTTGGGCCCTATATATAAAACAGGGAATAATAACAGGGCAGCACGGTGGCTCAGGGGTTAGCACTCCGGCCTTTGCAGCGCTAGGTCCCAGGTTCGATCCCCAGCCAGGACATTATCTGCATGGAGTTTGCAGGTTCTCCCCGTGTCTGCGTGGGTTTCCTCCGGGTACTCCGGTTTCCTCCCACATCCCAAAAACATGCAGTTAGGTTAATTGGCTTCTCCCTAACAATTGACCTTATATCACATATGACTATGGTAGGGACATTAGATTGTGAGCTCCTTTGAGGGACAGTTAGTGACACAACTATGGACTATGTACAGCGCTGCGTAATATGATGGCGCTGTATAATAATAATAATACAATCCCTGAAGCATGCGTTTCAATGGTAGTAATTGATTCCCACCAGAGAATGTTTGAGGGAATGTCAAATTTCCTGTTCTATAAATAGAGCCCAAAGAAGCAAATGTCTGTTTTTACCAAACTGGCCACCTCCAGACTTGGGACAGAACATAGCATGGTAAGCTACCAGTAAGAAAAGATTAAATGAAAGGAGACCGCAGTCGATACTGGTGTCTAGTCCTTTGTTCTCTTTTGTTCCGCACATATTCTCAAATTCATCTCCTTATTCTTGCTGTTCTGTTTGCAGTCCCTATTTGAATTATAATGTGCCCTGAGTTTCAGGGTTATTGGCCATGGAATAGAAAGTGTGAAAAGGCCCAGAAGGGACACAGACCACAATAAATACCCCAATTTTGCATCTACATTTCAGCAAAAATGGCTGCCAAATTTTCTATGGAAACAATAAAACCACCTTTGATCTATAGATTCTCATTGCATTACTTTTTGCCACCACTAGATGTCCTTGGTATGAGGGCCTGTGTCATGCAACTCACTGCTGCTGAGCCCGGGTCATTTTCCATCTGCCCTAGCCTGTAAATGGACATTAAAAGAAGCAGCAGTACTATAATAAACCCATCTTTCTGCATTCACTTCCTGTCCACATGCTTCTTGTACTGATTCTTCCTCTCACATTCCAGCCCAATTATACAAACAGAGCAAGTAGTTTATACCAGGTAAAATTTTGGCACTTACACTGGTTGTATTTAAAAGATAATTACCTTCCATGCTACACAACTAATCACAGAGCTGCATCACTTTATGTCATTGATATCAACCTAGAGTTTAGTTATGCCAATGTTTAAATCATAACTAAACCGTCACCACTCATCTATCCCTGTTCCATCACAGTGCATCGCCATCTTCCTTTATCATTTCTTCTTCTCTACAACCTTCAACCATCTTGATTGTCTGTGCAAGAATAACAAAACTTGTTCATTCCTGGCATGAGCAAGTGAAACAAAATTTAAAAGCTGGGTGTCAATCAGCCAGGCAAGAAGAGTTATTGCAGAAGAGACATCACCTGTCCCATTCTGCAATAACCCCCTGCCTGATCTTGTATCCTTCAATATCTGACTTTTGTTCCACTTTAAATTCTGTAGCACAGGGGTGTCAAACTCAAATACAAAGTGGGCCAAAATTAAAAACTTAGACAAAGTCGTAGGCCAAAATTGAAACTTATATAGCACCGCTACTACAACTCCCTTCGTCTATAAAACAGTCCAATGCTGGGCCACGCATAGGCATAGAGCCCGCTGGTCTATAGACGCGAGTGATGCCAGGAATTGTAGTAGCAGCACTATTTCAATGCAGTGGTGGACCAGCTGCAATTCATATTTAGGATTCCTTTGGGGGGCCAAAAAAAGCACATTGTGGGCCAGAGTTTGACCCCCCCTGCTGTAGCATCATCCAGTGCTGACATCACTTTCAAATAAAATCTGTTCAGCACTGATCACACCTGTTCTCTATGTCCCCATAGACTAAAGTTGGCTTTATACCTAGACTCAGTAAACCGCAGTGTAGTTTGGGTATGAGAGGGCAGATTTAGATAACATAAAGCTAACCATTAGGGTGAATATTTCCCATATTTAGAACAACCTTATTTCAAAGAATAGTTCAGCATATTTCTGTTGCCTACCAGTTCTTCAGGACCATAAAAAATAAACATCCCAGCAGGACTTGATTAGGAAACTTCTTTCTAATTCTCTTCCATTTGCTCAGCATTGCCCCTTTGTGTCAAATAACATTAAAATGATCATCCTCATTAGCTAAATAATATTAAATATACCACAATACAAGTCAGAGAAAGTGAAATGAAATTTCAGATCCCCTGAGAACATGAAGAAATGCTGATTTATCCTTCATTGCATTGAGCGGGTTGTGGAACAAATTTGGGTAGCATGTACTGTGTATATCAGGCGTTCAGTGCCGCTCCTGTGTTCTATTATTCATTAGTGTTTGACAGTACAAAGACAAGTGGAAATATCTGCAATGGATTGTATGAAATGAAACACTAATATGTTTGAGCCTCAAAAGGTAAAAGTGGGTCACAAAGTTCTTTTTTCGGTGCTTGACAGAATTCCTTTTACTGCGGAAAATGGTTTGAATACCAATGAATATATTCTTGGGGAAAAGGAAAATAATGTCAAACCATAGGCTTACATCATGTAAAGCCTTAGCTGCAAGTTCTATTGATTGAC
The DNA here is from genome assembly GCF_032062135.1 of Pyxicephalus adspersus. NCBI lineage: Eukaryota > Metazoa > Chordata > Amphibia > Anura > Pyxicephalidae > Pyxicephalus > Pyxicephalus adspersus. The sequence goes on from NC_092861.1 coordinate 130,491,754, forward strand.
ATTCATGTACAGATTGAATTGTCCCCAGAGCAATTGTGATTAAGGACTCTTGGCTTTTGGAAACATATGTAGGGCCTTGGGACAAATGTCAATGCTTTATCAGCAATGGATCCCCTATCTATATCAGTAGTCTGTATCTATAGGCAAGCCTTTGCTCAGGCTGGTTGCACCGTCACAGCATTTGGTTGCCCCCAGGACTTAAGTATGCAAAGAATCATCTCTGGGGATATACAGATTGGAAAATGACCAGTAAGCCTGCTTGGCAGACAGGTCCACAGGGATGACAAAGGCTATAGCATAAGTCCAAATCCCTAGGTGAGAGCAAGTCAGAGTGGAAGTCATACAAGACAAACCAGGCAAGATATCCAAAGGATTGAAAAATCCCAAAGTCAGAATGCAGGCAGAGATCAGTCTAGGCAGCAGACAGTCTAAAGGTCTGAAGATTCAAGACCAGCAACATGTATCAAATAATAATACACCCACAGCAGGACAGGGACTGAACACTATCATGGGCCCGATTACTGAGAAGTAATTGACAGGCTAGTCGTGGATTGCGAGTGAATGCTATGTCAATCAGCAGGTGAGGTCAGTTGACGTCTATACCTCCCAGCTCCCAAGGCTCAAACTTAGCAGACAGAAGCAAGGATAATGCAGCTACTTGCTTGGAGAATACAGGTAACAGGCTGCAAAGCTCAGGAGTGCACAGATAACATATCGCCAACAGAGACTAAAAAAGGCTACATGCACTTTACTTTCTACTGTCTGTCGCAGGATGTCACCTGACAGCATAATATAATATTAATATAATTTATATAACATAATAATATATTCAAAGATGTGAACATAAACCAATGTACCTACTTTTACCTGAAAAAAAGAAGGAAAATACTATGACTCGAATATAAACCTAGGGCAGAAAATACGTCTGTCACTGCTAAACTTTACCTTGTTTTTCCTTTTTAAGGTAACTTATTTTGTCCTTTTGAGTTGAGTATAATGGGTCATTTGCTTTTAAATTATTATTTTTATTAATAAAAAGGATTTTTAAAGCACCAACATATTACGCAGCGCTGTACATTAAATAGGGGTTGCAAATGACAGACGAATACAGACAGTGACACAAGAGGAGAGGACCCTTGCCCGAAGAGCTTACAATCTAGGAGGTGGGGGAATTTACACACAATAGGATGGGAGATATGTAGTGGTGGGAAGTAGTGATGGTTTCAAACGACAGAAGAAGATGGGTAGGCAAGTATGAAAAAAATGGGTTTTGAGTGCTCTTTTAAATGAGCAGAAAATAGGAGCAAGACGAATAGGACGAGGAAGACCATTCCAGAGAGTTGGGGCAGCTCTAGAGTCTAAAGTCTTGGAGCCTTGCGTGTGATGAGGTTATGAGTGAGGAAGTCATTAGTAGGAGCGGAGAAAGCGGCAAGGGGAGTATTTTTTTTACCAGGTCGAAAATGTAAGTGGGACAATAACTGTGTAGGGAATTGAAGGCAACGCACAGGAGCTTGAATTTGATTCTAAGGTGAAATGGAAGCCAATGAGGGGAGGGCAGAATAACAGTATTGTTAACAGTTAGAAATATGTCAGGGGGAGATTTAGAATTATCTCCTGTGCATTATTGTTGCTCACCAGTAGATTATGCTGTGTCTTTTTAAAAAGTTTGTCACAAACAGTTTGGGCCTGATTTATTACAGCTGGCCAAGGCTGGAGTGGATACACATTCATAAGTTAAGCTGGGTGATCCAGCCTTAGAAAGCTTTATTAAATCAGGCCCTTTGTCTTTGACAGCTCTAATCTATCAAATCAGAGAGAAAAACAGTTTCAGGACATGCCACTAGGCATCACCCCATTATAAACCGAGATTCTTTACCTAATGGCATACTGAGGGCAAAAAAAAAAAAAAAAAGAATTATATCCAAGTATATACAATATATTTGTCCAAGTTTTTGTAATATTTGTCTTATTGGCTTTCCCCCTTTCCCTTTTATACATTTGGGGTGGGACAGAGGTGGTGAATTTAGGGTTAGCAGCACAGGGTCCACTACCTCTTTTTATCATCACCAGCAGAATGAACTAGAGCACACAACTTAGCTGTAAAAGCCCTTGCTATTGCCATGAGTTATTTGTTGTTAGAGTTTATTGAAGTTTTACGGTTATATCAATAAAGCTGAGGCATTGCCCTTCTAATCAAAAATGGTTCAGTCTTTTAATATACTGTGAAGGTTGAAGGTATTAAGTTGATACTGTCCAGTTATAGTCTTTTTGTTTCTCAACATCCACGTCAAATGCTTAAGCCATGTCTAATTTTCAGTTCTTCATATCAATCCATAGGAAATAAAAGTTTAATGAAAGTAAAAAATATAAATGATCTTTTCAGCCAATTTCAAAGTTTAAAAATGAAAGGCAACTCTGAGAGTATACACCACGGGATGCCTTTCTTTATCTTTATTAGTCAAATATGCCTTTTCTTTGTGCCTCTCCCAGCTTTACTTTGTAATTAAGGGCATGACTTTGCCAACTTCAGACGTAAAGTGAAACTAAACACTTAACAAATTAAAAAAATTTTGCCAGCAGGCAGGTTTTTTTATTGCAGAAGGTACAGGCAATGTCTGACTTATCTGAATGTTTCCAATCTTTTCTTAAATGCACATGTGCAGCTCATGGTATGATGCCAGATATCCCTGCATAATCCCAGCTACTGGCAGTGAATTAACTTCTGCGTGCATACAAGTTATCATTCTGGCCTGGCCAATGAAGCCGGACGAAGATCCGGAACCCAAAAGAGGACCAGCTGAAGATGGTGGTGCCCATGATGGAATGAGAAGAAATGAGTTTATTTCTAAAATTGCAATCAGGCAGCTAAATTTATTACATTGCACAAGAGACATCACCTGTCCCATCTGCAATAAATGGCCCCAACAGCCTTATTTTTTTTACCTTTAGTCCCACTTTAAATTTTTGATAGTGTTTTAGTAATAAATAAGAGCACTCCAATACAGAGGTATGTAAAAGATACTAAAAGGGATCTGAAGTCCAGAAAAAAACATTCTTGCTCCTTTCCTAATGGTCCTTTCTTGGATAAGACATTGCCACATTGGAAAGGTGTTAAAGTACCTTTTCTTCCCAGTTTGGTAAAGGAACCTACAGTTGTAAATTCTATATCATGGCTCCCCCCTACAGGAGTATAGAAACTAAGTGTAAGTTAAAGAGGTCGGTCCTAAATTAAAACCTCACACCTACCAGGCATGCTCAGTTTAGTGAAGTGACCTAGTGATAAAATATATTATTAAAACTGGATTAAGATTGCCAGAATGGATTTTTCTTTCAACCAAGTAGTCCCTGCACTAGCAGTTGCTAGCCTTGTCCATAAGGTAGTGGTGTAGTGTTGTGATTCCCATTTCTTCATTTGACTACATGCTTCATCTTCTTTTTGTCTGAACGCTGTCACTGTCATTATTAATTAGTAGCTTTGGCTTGCATAACATAATATTAATCATATCCAACTTCTACAATACAAAATGCTTGATATAATTCTCCTTTATATCAGCAGTCGCCAGCTGGTAGTCCAGAAGTCTGGCCAGTGCACCTCCCAGCGGGGTCAGGAGAAAGACCTCCCTGGGGGAACACCGGCAAGAGCTGTGGACCATGTCCCCCGTATGGACACAACCCGCCCATTCTCCCATCGCAGGGTGGTGGGGGGGTTGTGTCTCTGGACCTGCCATGGGAGAGTTGGGGGCGGGTTCTGGCATTATGACGTCACTATGGGGCAAGTTTCTTCTGCATACCCTGTCCGGATTCTGTGCATTTAATTGTCCCTAGGTCTGAAACGGTTGGCGACCACTGCTTTATATGTCTGCTGGCACAAAAGGCAAGGTGCACAAGTAAATAGTTCTCATACCTTTACATGACTGCACAAAGGGGACCGATATTGTCATGTACTGTATATAGAACTGTACTAACCTTCACAGAAAAATGAGGATTACAATGGGGTGGCCATGCCTTATTGTGTTTTGTGCTGTGGATAAGTGTGTGTCCACAATTCCACAATTCTTCAGTGCAAGATCAAGGAGAGACTTTTTATGGAGCTCATCCACCTGTAAATACCCAGGCCCAATACATATTGTTGGTCCAGTTTTATTTGAAAAAAAATCATTAAAAATTAAATATGCATAAATCAATGATGGCCCGTGTACATATAGGAATTCAATTGAATATATCAAGGTTTTGTAATAAAATAATATTTCAAATTGCATTGGTGATATTTTAATGACAGTTCTGATAAATATGAAGCATGAACAGTTTCCTAGCTGCATTCTACAGTTATTGTTTCCTTCTTCTACATGAGGTTTGGCTGCCCTTAATCTCAAGGTCGAGGAAGCACATGAATCATCATTTGTCAAATGATAAAACAATGCTCTCTGCTGCTGAGCTATTCCCCAGCCACTGCAGAAGAGATCTGCATCGGTGTAAGAAGATTGCTTTTGCCAAACTTTTACCTAACTCAGCAATGAGATTCAGCACAGGGAGCAGGCCCTGTTTCTATTATTGTTCATCTTCATCTGCATAATCTTTTGCTGTATTTTCTGTATCGTATTCAAGAGAAATAAAACAGTACAAGCCAAAAAAAATCCAATATAGAAACTTACAGTACAGTTTTTAAAAAGAATCCATGCAAGGTTTATGCCAGAGTTCAAATGAATTTAAGAAAAGAGTTCAATTTAATTCTCAGCTATTATAAAAGATTGATATTTGCCCCTTTTCTAGCTTTATTAAACTGCCAGTGACGGTAAATTTTTACTGGCAACCTCAAAAATAAAAAAATGATGGGTTCAAGCCATCCATAATATTTAGTTTAAATACTATTAAAATAAGAAATATACATCACAAAAAATGATACATGGTGTAATGATGTGCACAGCAGAAAAATGTGTACATGGCCTAGGGATGATTTAATGGTGAGGTAGAACAATGACAATAAGATGTTGGCACCATTTCACCATGCGCACTGCAGAAAACCACCAACGTGCTTCATGAGGCTGATAGAGGACGCTGATGGATCGGAATAAACTACTGGAGGCCGCAGACATGCTGCAGGAGATCAGGTTCATCAGTACGGTAAAACAGATGACTAGAGAAAACCATGTTGCTGTAGAAGACTGCTAGAAACCATCAATTTGCAGAAAAACTGCTAGAGACCAGCAATAGTGCTGCTAGAGATCACTGACACGAGACAAGAAATAAATAGTGACAACTGAAATTCTGAGATCACCAACATGCTGCAAGAGGTCACCAGAGATCAATAACATGAGCACTAGAGACCACTTATGTACTCCAAAAGATGACACAAGTCCATTGACATTCTGCAAGAGACAACTATAGAATAACTGATATACTCATACTGACAATATTACTATTGTAGATGACTACATGCTTAAAAAAAAAACTGACCAGCTGCATGTTATAATACATAATAATACATAGAAACGAATGATATGAAACCACAGATATGCAGATAATAAAAAACCAGTGTGAGAGATGAAAAGATTTAATGCACGTATGCCTGTATCAGAGAAGTATGAGGCACTGTGTGTAAAATAGAAGAATAAGACACTGTGAACACATAGTGGCATCAGGCACTACGAGTATCAGAAGGGTATAAAGCACTGCATGTACCAAAGTTAGTGTAAGATACTGACTGTAATAGGGAGCTACGGAGGAGGTAGTGTAACAAGGAGGTATAATGCAAAATGTAAAATGTAACACCACAGACCAGCGGTCGCCAACTGGTGGTCCACAGAAAAATTTGGACATTATTTGGAATTTTTTTATATTCTTAATGACAATCTTTGCTTTCATATTGCACTAAATTCATGAACTGTACTAGAGACGGAAAAACAAGGGAGGCTCAGCGTGACGTCAGTGTAGTCTTAAATTGCCGAGCCGTACACTTCGGTATTATTTCCACCATTACAACAGTCACCCTGCTCCACAAATACCGATTGGTTTTATTTGTTTATTTCTCAGATATTTCTCTTTATTTCTCTTTTAGGTAAGTATGACCGTAACTGTATATTTTCTGTTATATTTAATGGCATCAAATAGTTTGACTTTGATAACTATCATTTCCTGTTTGGTCTTGGATTGGAATGAAATAAACCCATAATGAATGAGAAAAAGCAAACAAATATTTTGCATTTCTTTAGTAATACCAAAGATAATGCAACTAATGATACGTTACAATAGTAATACTTCACTTAACGGTGAGTACAGAATTATGGGTCACAGCATGAGAGAGAGTTAAGAACAACAACAATATAAGAAGCATAAACCTGAGCCAGCAAATAAAAATTGTACTGCCTGGCTATAGCCTTGAGCATATGATGGTACAGAGAGGGAAATATTTAGAGAGGTTTATAAATCCCGTGGCCCAGAAGTAAAAAAAATTCTTCAGGGCCGTTCATACTGCAGGAGGAAATGACATCACATCAATATCACCTACTCCTCCTCCATAAAGTAAGATATGATTGGTCTACAGCAGGGAAGGGGGATAGGGCTGGGGTTTGTGCACCTTAGCAGGTTGCACTGATGACACAGACTGTGTGTACTGTAACACAGATCTAATTGGTCCCCTTCCTACGTGTTACTTTCTATGTGCAGGAAATTAGTATCTTCACTTTCTTTTTGTACAATAAATAAGAGGAAGCTTTTTTGTTTTTAGTTTCTTTGCACATTTTTCTGGGATTTTTTGCAAAGCGAACTATCAACACATTCACTAAGCTAAGTGAGTTATCTGTTGAATGGTCATAATTCACCTTGGTATGTGAACAGACTAAATTACAGTTACAACATGTGAAATACATGACTGTGGCATGCAAGAGCCTTTTTCACTCCTCACTTACCCTTTACCCCCCTTAACCCTTGAATAACCACGACAAATGAGGTATGGTAAAATTGGCCTACTGGCCATTTATTAAATCACAACTTTAACCTTTTAACATTTCAACATTTATTGTACAACCATCAATAATCCTCATTAACAACCTATCTTCCAATAATAATAATCAGGTGGCAGGTCCTCATTTTAACCCTTTTCCCCTTAATCTGGGATCTGCGTTCCAATTGATATATCTATGACTGCTCCTAGATGCCCCTCCACAGCCTCAGGAACCATATCAACCACGCATACCTCCCGCTGTTAACCCATCACCAACCACATTCCACAAACCAGGAGACCCCATACCACAGATGGCTCTCCACACTTCCACACTTTTACCACACACCTTCCCCAACCACTTCCCCTCGAGGACCTCACACCGCCCACACTGCAACGCTAACACCTTGATTACCCATAACAGGGCGGGAGGGTGGGAACCTCATCACCGTCTGTCACAATTGTGCTGTCCCCCTCTGTCACCTTGATCTTTTATGACCTCCTGTGACCCCACCCATTGTTTCATTTATTATCCAATCGATCCTTATTAATATCTGCCATACCCCTCACACCATATTCCTGACCTATGGCCTTCCCCCCACAGTCATGTTGGCCCCCGCCTAGCACCCCTCTCGCAGGCTGCAGGGCCTCCCTGTTTTGCACAACACTCCCTGTTAACAGGATATGATGTAAAAATACACAATGGCTTCTCCCGGTACTGTGAAATAGGGAGAATTGGGTTTTCACACTGATGAGGAATCCCTTATTCTAAAACAGTTTTAATACCATTTTAAAGGGCCACAAAATGTCTTGCATCAGTTTCAGAAGCTCTTACACACCAGTTCCTTCTTCCCTGAAAGCATCAAATCAATACACAAACAAGTAACAGCCTTATCAGTTACCTTAATAAGCTCTTATTATTATTGTAAGTGCTTAGCTGGTATGTATTGAACTTGTGGCCACAACCATGAATATATTTTGCTGCTGTTATGAATAGTCAGCACATAGTGAACACATCTGCCTGAGAAATATTCCGCTGCCCTCAGCTTTTTTATTTTGCACTTACTATTTGACACCTTATACTGAAATATATGCAATACACTGTATTGTACATTTTCATTTGTTCGTGTGCAAACTATGGACAACAAGACAATAGTGACAGACACATTGTATTATTTCTATGTATGATAGTGTTAGTTTTAAGACAAATTAGCTTTACTGTGGATATAAAGAACTCGTTTTATTCTAATATCTGTCCCTTTTTAAATGACAGTAAAAAATCTTTTTGCAGTTGTGCACATTTTCTTGTGACACTGAAAAAAGTTACAAACCTAAAAATGAAAAATGGAAATATTAATTAAAATAAATTAAAAGCAAGGAGAAACACAATATCTATGGGTAGGGGTGAAACGAGTTACTTTGGGCTGATTAACTTTGGGAGGTTAACTTAAAAAGCGATCCAAGCAGCTGGCGCTGGTTAGAGCCCAGTTATTGCTTATATATTTTTCTAATACTGCCCAGGCCTTTTAAAATCAAAAAGCAGTTTTCCCTTCACGGCTCACCTCCTCTCCGGTGTATCCCCTGCAGACTCTCTGCTCTGAGAATCAAAGCTGCTCCTATTTTAGGAATTATCAAATATATAATAAAGTTACCTTTTTATGCATAAACTATAAGCTTTACTTCTTGGTCAAACATTTATACTGTATATTTCCAACAGCATTTTGGATTATTTTACACTTCACTTCTCTGCAGGCTATTTTTATAGCTATGTGTGCTAATGATTCTCGCCTTTCTGAAATTCTTATTTTGCTCATACACACATTTTGTAAGACTTAAACACTACAATGCACAACTGGACAACTAAATATATATTTTACAAGTAATTTATTTTGCCAAAAGGTAACCAAAGAGGTTCAGTTCCCATTTTCAGCACCTTTGGCAAATTCAGATGTTACTTTGCTATTAGCTAACTTACAGCTGTCCAGAAAAAGTTTGATCTGATAGTATGAGAGTGTTATAGAGGTTTAGCATTGATTCTTGTTTAAAGCAGAACTCTTCACCCACTCCATCTTTATCATTACTTACTCTACCCAAATCGAGAAATAGTCACCACTGGATTTACCAAGGCCACCAAGGCATTTGTTTTACGCTATGTCCGTGGGGTGCTGAATCATTTGCCATAGTATGAAACATGTACTGTGCAACATACTTATATACTTATTGCAACCTTGCATCTGTGATTGCCCCCTCAAATATTGACACATGCACAGTCTTTCTTGCTGTTTCATTGCAGCAGCTACCATCTCAGATTCTTTTACCGCACCCTGCATCTTCCCATATTGGCCATTGAGTGATACAACTCATGTTCATGTGTGATGAAGTTGCTTTCACAGAAATTAGCTCACCTCCTCTGTATCCTACTAATGAGGAGAATGTACACTACATTGTGTATCTGCTGCAGGTAAATTAAAAATAAAAATATTTAGCAAAAAAGGGAGCTTTTGCCAGAGGAGACAATTCAAAGTCTATTATAAGAAAAGATACATGCTTGCAATT
>NC_092861.1:130502041-130503804 GCF_032062135.1 Pyxicephalus adspersus
AGCGTAAAGGTTCTGAGCAGGATGACGAAAGCATCATTTCAGAAGAGACCCACACACCCTGCCCAATGTTGGGTTATGGTATTGTTTTCTTCGGCTGCCTTCTGGTTATTTTATGTGAATCCACCTGTTGTTCCACCTTTGTTACAACATTGACAAGTCCTTGACAGTGTCAAATAAAGTAACATGGTGAATGTCGAATGTGTATATGTTTATTTTACAACTTGGGTGATTAAGGAAAATAAGTACAACTTGTCTTTGGCAATCATCAAATCAATGGAGGGTTAATCCCCTCCATTTGGTGTTATGTATATGTATTCTCACCGGAAAATAAAGCGTCTTCTGTGTGTGTGTGATCTCAAGTGGTTACAAATATTACCCTTTTAACTCAAGTAAAGCAACCATGAGAATGTGTTATGCTTTGTGTAACAGCTGTGTGTATCTTTAATACACCTGTGTTATAATGATTCTCAATGTATAGGAAAGAATTCAACTCCAGTCTTTGAGGGTCAGGATTCATCCACATTTTAGGTTTTTCCCTAACAGGCAAAAATAATTTTAGCAAGGTAAAGTTTACAAAGTGAACATGCCATGTTTATTATAACCTGGCCTATATGTGGCCCTCAAGGACTGGACTTGGACACCCCTAGTCTAGACAGGCATATCATTCATGTGTGCTCCTTTAAATAAGAACAATAGGATTAAATAAAAATACTGAAATAAAGTACTTCCCATGGGGTTTTGTAAATGAACCTGTCACTGGAAATATTCCATGATTGGCTTTGCATAATCACATGTGTTTTCTTGTGGTCACTTGCCATAACCTGCCAGAAGGAAAATTGTCTATCCAAGCAACTAAATACGTTTTTTATCCAATGCATATTATATAAGATTTAACATGTTTAAATTTCATTTTAAATGTTTTCCTCAATCTTTTTGAATCTTAAGGTTTTATTAATAGCTGGAAATGCTGCCATTAAGGTCTTTGGTAACTTTCAGTCATGGGATGACAAAACTCTTTACTTGCCTACCAGCTATTCTCCGGCATGGCCATAGGTACCTGTTTCAACACACAATGGGCCTGATTTATCAAAGCTCTCCACGACTGGAGAAGATAGACTAACATAGGTGGACCTGGGTAATGCAGCAAACCTGGAATGGATCTGGTCCAGGATCCAAATAATAGTAAATGATTTTAAGAAATCCATTCCAGGTTTTCCCATGATAGTCCATCTTCTCCAGATTTGGAGAATTTGAATCTCAATTTTTCCTGTGAACATAAGGCTTGTGTACCATTTATTTTGTCTTGCAAGTTTTCCTGTTGGTCTTTGAGTTTGATGACGAGTTACTAATTGAAAGGTTCGGGGTGGAGGGCCAAGTGTGATTATACAGTACACAGTAAAACATTACAATATACAAGTATACAGTAATATCTCTCAATCTGAGAGTTTTTTAACATGATTTTTGTACTGAGGCTAACGTCCTATTATGTAATTTTTTATTTCTTTGGGTTAAGTTTCATTAGCTGTTTTCACTAGTTTGTAGAACCTAACTTGAGTTTTCCCACCAAATGGACATACTCAACTGAGTTCAGTATAGGAAATGGGTGAATTAAATGGAATGTCCTGGAAAAGGGTTGGGGTGTCGCAAGTGATGGAGTCTGAGCTGACAAGCGTAAAGGTTCTGAGCAGGATGACGAAAGCATCATTTCAGAAGAGACCCACACACCCTGCCCAATGTTGGGTTATGGTATTGTTTTCTTCGGC
>NC_092861.1:130505015-130528066 GCF_032062135.1 Pyxicephalus adspersus
GTGGTTACCTATGTGTCGATGACATGATGTATTATATTTTAATACCCTCTTATTATATTTAATACCCTCTTACCTTCACTTCTTGTAGTCTTTTTTTTTTTTTTCAAGTTTTTCTGATTTATGCAGGTAGTAGTGTCAATTTTTCTATCACTTCAGCATCCCCCTGGCCTTAGTTTGACCATAGGAAGTCTTACCAGATTTTGACACCTCTTAAATAGAAATTGGGTAGATTACAGTTATGTGTTGATTGTAACCTTTTTCCTGTTCCTTCTTTTAAAATGGACATATCCAAAGCAATAGATTTACAGACTCCGGACCGCGCATGCGCGGGGATCGGTGTGTCACTCCAAGGGGAAAATCTTCCCCCAGAGTGACACCATGATGCCAGAACCTGCCCACTCTCCCATCACAGGTCTGAGCCTGTGATGGGAGAGTGGATGGGTTGTGTCCAGAGACACAATCTGCCCACCACCCTGAGCCACCAATGCTTACAGGAGACATGGTCTGTGGCTCTGGCTGGTGCGCCCCCCCCAAAAAAAGGGTCCTTTTCCTGATCCCGCTGGGGGGTGCACCGGCCAGGGCTGCAGGCTACCAAAATTTTCTTGTAGACCACTGGTTAGGGACCACTGCTTTAAATGAGAGTTTAGGAATTATGACCTCATTCTGACTTCTCTGGTGTTATACTCATTCCAGGTCAGTGTTTCTTAACCAGGGTTCCATGGAATGCTAGGGTTCCTCCAAAACTTGCCAGGGGTTTTTTGAGCAATGAGCAATTTGTGTCTATCAGGTCAGTTTCAGTGACACCAGTGATCCTTTTGGTTATATGTAAGGGTGGCTGCCATCCCACTGGGCAGCAATGTAAGAGGCAATCTTCCCAATGACTACAAAGCCAATGTACTGTGGATATACTAATTATAGCAGCGGTTCTCTGAAGACCTAGAAGTTATTTCAGGGGTTCTGCCATGTTAAAAAGAAAGAAAGAAAGAAAGAAGAAACACTGCTCTAAGACTACTACTACTGGTTGTGGAGCCCCTTAGCCTTACAGTATATACCATAGGGTTGTATATGGGCCGCGGGCTCCAAGTTTGGTAACTAGGATATAGGCCCTACAAGTGTTGTGTCTTTCAGTGGACATCAAAATACTAATTTTAGGTTCAGTACAAAAAAAAACAAATACTTTTAGTGCTCAGAAATTGGGATTATACACTGGTTCTGCGGGGTGATTTTACAGTGACCTGGAAGTTATTTCAAGGGATTTCCCAATGTTAAAAAAGTCCAGAAATACTGTTCCAGCTACATGACTCAGATAGTAAGATATGTCCTGTCTTTTTTTTACACCATAGTTCCTTCATTAACCCTCATTTTTTCCAATTTGGATGAATATTTCACAATCTGTTACTTGCACAGAGCGAGGAAGACACTAATTCCCCACGTGGGTGGAAACCATTGACACATTTCCAGACAAGAAAAATACAGAGTCCTTTAGATTTATAATTTTTAATTGTTCTAAACTAGCTACAAAATGTCAATCACGTCACAAACTGACAGGAGACAGAAGGAATTTTAATAGTACATGCTTGCAATGATTTTGATAATCACAGTTTATCTAGAATTCATTCATTTAGATTATTGTCTTAATTTTAAATCTACTTAAACATCTCAGCGATTTGGTGTGCATAGCTCTAAGTAAGCAACAGAGAACATTACTTTCAAAAGAAAAGTAAAATAAAATCACGTGGGATAAATGGCTAACCATACCCAGCCTTATAAAAATTACATATCTGTACCATTTTATTTTATTAGAGACTGAAGTCATTTCCTCCCAAAGAGGATCCTCAAAAACAGTACCCAAACCCTATATTACAACCGTATTTGTATTTTTTTTTATAATTTTTTTTTATATATATTACCAGCAACGAAAAAAAGCAACAAATATTTTTTTTCCTGCTGGATATGTGCCAAGTCTGTCCTTTTCAAATAAAAAAAAGCATGAATATGGTTAAATAGAACAATATATTGACAGAAACGTGGCACTACTGCAAACTTGCTGGTATAACATAGTCCCAACAGTGTCCAAATACTCAGCATGCTTTTATTGAATGTGCTACTGCCACGGGGAAAAAAGTCTTCTTGTATGTAGGCATCTAAAATGTCTATTTTTTCCATGCATAAATGCATAACTCACGTCACTTGTTAGTGCAATGCTTAAGTATAGTTATATAGTTTCACGCTCTAATCATGAAATTATAACAGATGGAAGCAACATTGAACCGAGGACAGTTTCCACAGCTTAAGTATCATGACACCAAAAAAAGGATATAGGCAGTAGTTCTGTGAAATGTCACAGATTTACAAGAACAATACTGTATAGATCAAGGTCAACAGCACATTAAACATTCCTACACTGTTGTCATTCAGCAAACATCATAAAAAATGATAAACAAAAAAAAAGAAAAAAGAAAAAAAGAAGAAAAGTTATAGTGAGCTAGCGTAGATCACTATATACAACCTTTGGAAAGGAATATACTTAAAAAAAAATAATTACAAGTATATTTTTGGAAATCTGACATACTACACAGGACAACATTTACAATAGGGGAGGGTGATATGTGCATGTGTGCAAACCTAGTATGTAAATACCATGGTAAAAGCATGAAAGTACTGTCTAGCAGGACAGTTTGGAGCAGATAACAAAGTCTTGAGGCGTCTAGCCACTGCCCAGCATCTTTGTGGCACGTGTGTTGGCCTCGTCGATCCTGGCTTTGTTGGAGTCGGCCTGAAAAATAAGAAATTATATATAACAAGGTGCATTATTTTTTTTTCAATTGTTTTTCAGTCTGTGGAGGTTCTCAGTATCCAGGGCATTGTATATCCAGTAGTAGTTAGTCACATTCAACTGGACTTGTAATGTTGATGATGGTTTGCAGCCTTCAACATTGGTAGAACTAATGAAGCAGCTTAAATAGTTGGGAAAGGTCTTCAACATTACATGAAGTCCAGATGAATGTGACTAACTACTACTATATATACAATGACCTGGATAATGAGAACAGATAAATGTGACATTATTATTACACTAGTCAACAAACATTTTCTTGCCAAACAGATGAAAGTCATTTTAGGTTATGTTTGATGCACAGATTCCAAACATGCTATTGGTTTTGCTAGATTGGCTCTAGCTTTTGAAAATATGACCTCAATAATACCCTCATAGAAAAATAATGAAACATGAAAATTAAGCAAAATTAAACTAGATATGCCTATGTATGCAAAATTTAATTTTTGAAATACTTAATGTCGATATATTCTATATTCTGTATATTTACAGAAGTAATCACAAAGAAGTCACTGAAAAATTATTGTATGATTTTCTTTTATGCTGATGATCAGGACAATCACGTTGAAGGCTCCAGCAGTAGTCTGCCATCATGTGTCTATCCCATCTGCCCTGATAGCTTTCTTTTATCACCTTTACTTCTTGATGGAACCTCTCCCCTTGTTCCTCACTGAGATCGCCAAGGTTTTCTGGAAATGTTTGCAAATGGCTATGAAGATAGCGTACCTTCATGCTCATAGTAGCACCATAATTTTTTAAAGTTTAGGAGCAAGTTTTGTACCAGTTCTTAGTAATTTTGTGCTTAATGGTTACCCAAGAAGTTCTTGACAACCATGACATAGCTGTGCCAGGCAGAAACTTCAGTATCAGTCATGTAACTTGTGAAATTTGAATCATTTATCAGTTTCCAAATCTGGGGTCCATCAAAGATTCCTGCTTTTAATTTTTCAGTACTCAGTCCAGGGAAGAATCTACAAATTTGAAGCAATCACCGTCCTTGTTCAGAGGTCTAACAAATTGCTTCATTAATCCCAACTTTATGTGTAGTGGAGGGAGAATGGTTTTTTCTTTGCCAACCATTGGCTCGTTAATGATGTTCGCTGCGCCTTTTTTCATGTTTTCCATTGGAGGCCATGTCACTTTTTTCCAGTGATCCTGCTTTGTTCTACTATCCCACAAGCGAATGACACATGGATACTTTGTGTATACACTTTGCTGTCCAAGTAGGAAGTTCACCATTTTTAAATTAACACATATGGACCATTGGTGTTCATGATAGCAAAGCTTTTGTAAGACCATTTTGATATTCTTCTTTTAAATTTTGTTGAGTGACCAATTGGAATTGATGCATAGCAGTTGCCATTATGCAGTAAAACAGATTTCAAACTTCGAGTGGAACTGTCTATAAAAAGCCGCCAGTCTTCTGCTCGGTATTCTGGTACTCCCATATGGGCATAGTAGTCCAGGGATGCTACAACAGTACACAAAGTCTCCATCTTCACTGAAATATGTTAGGAGTGTCACCTCTCTTGTCCTATAAACCATTTTTTTTAACTTCCGGTCTCACACTGTCTTGTCTTTTAGCCTGGATGCTAAAAGTTCAGATGCTTGTTAGACAGACTTAGGTTACGTAGGTTTGATGAAACACTTCCTTCAAATTCACTTCCACTGCTAACTCCCGGATTACACTCCAAACCCTGTATATCCTCCATGTGGGATACAGGAATGTCAGGGAGTGTACTGAACACTGGTATGGGAACATCAGCACCATGCGGCACAGGTCGTCTTTCTGATTCCAAATCGGGGTACTCCCACTTGTTTTTCATGTAACGACTGAAACCTTTTACATTCACAGCACAAAAATAACAATCATTATGATGATTTTTGGTCTCTCGCCATACCATAGGTACACTAAATTTCAAACTTTTCAGTTTTTTATTTTTCCACTGATGTAGACACCCTACACAAGTTTTGCATACCATATGGGGAGCCCAATACTTATCTTGGTCCCCCAGTTTATTACCAAAATATGCAAGATTTGCTTGTTTCACAAATTCTGTAATGTTTCTTTGCTGTTTTTGCTAACCATATTCACCACAAGTGTAGCAAAATACATTAGAGTAATTTAAGGCAAATGAAAGATTCATGTAAATAATGCTACATTTAATATAAAAAATGCAAAACGTCGGTGTAAATTATTGGTAATAATTGGCTGTGTTAATTGGTTGTTGTTGGTAAAATTGTCTATTCCACTGCTTGGACATAATGAACAAGCCTAAAATTCTACGATAGTTTTGTCTCCCACATGCTCTCACATGACAGCTATAAACATGACTATGTGTGTCTTCATTTTTGAGGCAAATACAAATGAGATGAGTCAACTATATGCACACTATATGAACTCCTGTGATTTTTGTAATTATTTTCCACCTATAACATTCATCACCCACCTTCTCCATGATCCTGTCGATCTGGCGGTTTTGTGTGTCAATCTCATTGCCCATATCCAGAGCCATGTGACGGAGATTTCCAATAATGCCACTGACTTGCTCAAGGTTCTCGTCCATTTCTGTTTCTCGAGCATCATTTGTTACTCTGAAAGACAAGTCATGAGACACAGATTTTAAACCTTGTTAAACTAGTTAATGGTGGTTATGTTTCAGGGTAGGTCTACCCACACCCAATCCTTTCTTGAGTGAGGACTGCTGGGATCAATCAGTAGGCGTATTTTTGTGTTTCATAGATAGTTCACCTTCAGTAGTCTGTGCCTTTGATAAAGCCGTAATGAAAGAGATACCAGGCTCCCTGATTTTTTGTTTATTCCTAATTGTGTAGAACCACATATGGAAAGCCAACCCTTTTATTATTTGTTTTTGATAATGGTAAAGATCCCATTAGATTTTTTTTTTAGCTGTGTGTTTTGATTTAATTACCACTTTCACTGCTTCTCTCAGATACCCAGCAGAAACAGAAGATCTCTTCCAAATGCAGGCAAGGTTTCTGTTAACGCGTTAGAAAATAGAATCAGAAAAATTTTGACAACCCTTTCTATATCCATTTTATTATGGACTCTCAAAACTTAATATGCAGTATGCATGTAAATATTAGTAACGTTGAATAAATATGTATATTGACATTGCTATGTTAGTTTTTCTTTTTCATTAACAACCTAAAAACCCCTATTCTTTCACTAGTTCCAGTCACTGGTCCTAACTTTAAACTTTATTGAATTTCAGGAAGGGTTTGGTTACTGGCTTAAATGATTGTAGGTTCATTCTTTGTTTTACCCTTTTTTCTCTTTCCCCAAAATTTTCTGTTGTCCCTCTTGTACCAGAGTCAATGGTCACCATGAAAAAGTTGAATCACCCCAGCCCGGACAAAGACAATAAAAAAGCATTTGACATGGATTCTAACCACTTTGCATTTTATATATTGGGTTTTAAGTACAGTTCATGGAAGTATATTGCCATTAGTAGGCTTTGATCAGTACATAAGGCTTGCAGTGGGAGGATCTGCTTTATGAGCCAGTGGGCGGAAGGATCTATCAGAAGGAAGATAGCACAAGGTAGGCATCACCAGTGCCAGAATTGTTACTACAATTAGGATACCAAACACAACATAAACAGAATATAAATTCTACCCTAACCATAATCAGATGTCACTGTCCACAAACAATGGTGTACAGTTACCATACTATAGACCTCTAATTTAATATGTTTAGGCTGAACTCCAAGAAATCAGCTCAATGCACCACTATAATACATAAATAGAAGCTGCTGTATCTGCCAAAAAGAAATGTATTTTTTTTCCTAATAATTCTAAAATTTACATGGCCATGCCAGAAATCAGAGCCAGGATGGTGTTCTGACTTTTCTCTACTTCTGTTAACATACAACTCCACAAGCAATGTCACCAAGTCAATAGGGGTAATTTATTATAAGAATTTGGGCAGTTCACTTAGTATGGTGAAATATCACTGTGCAAGGAATAATTCGCATAGCTTGGTGAATGTGGTGATAGTTCCCTTTTGCAAACAACACTCAATCATGTCCAACGAATAAAAAAAAAAGGGGGTGCTCTGGCCAGAGCCGCGGACCAGGTCTACCGGAGATATAGCAGAATCAGGGAGGTGGGCGGGGGTTGGGGACCCCTGTGCTAAAGAAGACAATACCAACTTTTGGGTGGCGTACTTACTTTTCCCATAGTACACTATGAAATCTTTCAAAATTTTGTTTATTAAATGAATAAAAAAGGCAAATTGTTCTTGTTATTTTTTTTCAGGTATATCACCTTTATAAACAGGAATGTTTTGTGAGGCTAAATATCAGTCTTGGTTCTACAGCAGTTCTTGAGGGAGTGCAAGCAAGTACACAATGTTGACGTGTAATATGACTTAAACTAAAAGATTTTTTTTTTAACTATAAAATCATAAAAATGACCTTAGCAATACAGGGCACTGTGTGAATGAAGATCCAATGTTTGCCCGGGTAATATGTTGAAATGTCAATAATTTACATAGGAGGTATGTCACGCTGTCATTATGATCCAGCAGTTATTTGGATTTCCAGGCTACCATTAATTGTGTGGGGAAAATCATATTTGGCCTTTAACTAGAGACATCTCATTGTGATGCATAATGCCATTCCTCTGTAATTACAGCAGACCAGACACTATTTTATGTCAGAAAGGATTAAATGACCTGCACGTCAGTGGAAATTACTGCAGTAGACACAACCAGATGTGGATACAGAGAAGCACTTCTTATTTATCTATTTAGATAGCTAAGCTGTTTAACTTGTTGACGCATTTAAGGCGTATATGTGCTGACTCACATAGGAAGCATTGAAGCTGGAGGCATATATGTATCTGCTGCATTAAAATTTATGATGGCATCTTAACACGCAGTCATGAGCACACTTCTTACATGCATCCATGAACATATACGAAAGTTTGCTTGTGATTATACTGACCTATTTCACAATGACAAGACAAGCAGTAAGGGAGTAAATGACATAGATCTAGCCAAGGCTGTGCTAAGAGAAATCCTGGGCTGCCATTGTGCTTTCTTCTTCTAAGGCCATTAAATTTACACGATAGACAGACAACTAGAAATTCTCAAACAAAAGGGTTAGAGATGAATGCATACATACTTCTCTCAGCACAGGTTTTCATTTAAGAAAATATCTTCCTTGCCAGAGAAAAAAAAGAGTACAGATAACCACACATTGTTGGTGCTGATACTTAATGGGGTAAAATAGTTAATGGGAAATACTTCTGTTGATTTTAGCTGCCACTGACAGATATTTAGGTAGTTAAATCTAACCTTCTCACTTATTTTTGGAATTGCTTGAGTTATTGTGGGTTGTGGCACTTTCTAAAGTTATTGATGGTGGATAAATGATGGCATTGACACCTATTGGGGTATTGGCTGGCCCTGATACTTGCTAGGGATTACCTTTATTGGCTCTTATATTTATTTGCAATATTGCTGGAATTATTTCTAGTACTAGTAGACATTTCTAGTAGACACTTTCTGGGGTAATTGATGGGAACAAATACTGGCATTAATACCTACTGGGGTAAAACCTGGCCCTGATACTTTCGGGAGTTAACATTACTGGCACTGACGCGTGCTGAAGTTTATTGCTTTTATGTGGTGGACTCGATATCTGTACTTATTAGGTGGAAGAACATGCTATCACCTCTTTTAACAAGTATTATGACTGCACATAATATATGGCACACTGTATTCTTTCATATGTGACATCTTTTATATTTTAAACAAACACTCTTAGGCTTCAAGATCTAGAGGAAGATTAGGTGTGAATTGAAAAGATGTGGGCTGGTGTTGTATTTCAAGTATTTTAGAATATTTTGAACCAGTGGTAGGCCTTTTTAATTTTATTGTAATTATAATTTTCTAAACAAATAAATTATACTGGCTTTTTAAAAAGTAAGGAGTATCTCAATATACTGGGGATCAATTATTGCCTTGTTACAATGGGGTCTGTGGAAAGAATGCCAAAGGAAAGAATACTATCTGTAATTACAGACACCAGAGGTGGTAGGTGTCAGTGGTTACCTGAGATTCAAGAGGTCCCACTAATGTCCTTGGCCTGATACAGCAAGGTTGACCTTAAAACAATGCAGGCACCATTATGGGTGTATGGTCAATATGGAACTTTTCACGGAATCCCAGAATTTCTTGCGGTTCCATGAAAGCCTGGCTGAGAGTGGCAGTCCCAAACTAAGCTCTAAGAGGCACCATTGTTGCTATGCCTTTGGCCTGAAAGAGTGATGTTGACCTTGAAACAATGTGGACACAATTTAATGTAAGGTCAGTCTGGTGCTGCTCAAGAATCCCCAGCACCATTTGTAGGAACCCCTAGGGTTCAATGGAAGCTTGCTGGGAATTACAGTCCTAAACTAAGTTCTAAGGCAAATGCTTAACACCTAAAACAAACTCTAACACCTAGTCTATGGCATGCTCATCCTTTGCCAGGAGCTTTTGTAATCATATCCTATGATAGGCCACTCCTACAACCATGGAGTTCTTTCTACTGTGTCAGGAACCCTGTGACATACCATAGACACCACACTTTGGCCCACATATTATAATATAGATAAAATTAAACTTTAACAGCCATGGTGTAATAGGCTGTAATATGGTACATTTTTGTTCTGTAATATAATATATACCATATTAAAAAGCTTGCCTGTAAAGGTTTTATTAGGTATAACATATACAGTGTGCATACTTGCTGAATGGCAAATGCTTACCCCACCAATGCAGTTTGGTTCCACCTTAAATAGTACATTTCTAGTTCTATACACCAAAAAGAGAGACAGAGAGATATGACTTCAAAGGACTAATAGTCCTTTCAATTGGGGACATTTGGGGGCTAAAGAGGAAGTGTTGGGTCAGTTTTTATAATAAAATGGGCATTCAGTTTATAAGAAAATGACTTACCTACGGACAAAGCCACCACTAATAGCCATCTGTTCACGTTCGTCCACAACACGGGCGGGCTGACTTGCTACCACTCCATCTTGGTTATTGCCCCAAGCTTTTTTGTAAGCGTCACTTGATTTAAGCCTACAGAAAACACATTGTCAATGACCTATAAAAAGCATAGTTAGCACCAGTGAAAAATGAAATGCCACACGCGCCATGGCAGAGAGGCAATAAGAGCTGATTCAGGCAAATGAGCAACCAACAGGGCATCAGCTTATACCGATATATATCATAAACCCAATTACCTAACACTGACATCTATCAGCTGTGAAATCCTGAAATTCAATTAATTCATTCAGAACTTCACCTAACCAATATAACAGATAATTGTTTTATCCATCAAATAGGAAAACAGTTAATCTTTTATTTGACATAAAACACACATAGAAAGACATACTGGCAGACAAACATAAAACAAAACTGCCAAGTATAGTGTGTACATCACATCACATGGACATCGGCATCACATAAATTCACCTACATGGTAGATTAGCACTATGCAAGGGATTAGGTTGCATAGTATATTTGTATACAAGGTATCTTAGTATTAGTATAGGAGAAGACAGTTATTACAGAATACCTTTTTTATATTGATCTCTATTTTGTTTTTGGATAATATATCGGTACTTTAAAACAGTAACCATACATCGAGAGTTGATGTACAAACCTTTTTCAACAAAGACGAAAATAAAAAAATAAAAATAAAAAAGTAGAGTGGAATGAATGCAGCAGCAAACAAAACAAGCGTTGTAGCATCAATGTCCAATATACCTTGTTCATGCACAAGCTGGTGGCATGAATAGGAGGTGAAACACTCTTCAACTAAGCACAACTGCTCCCATGGTACATTATTGCATTAATGCACCATCAGTAACAGCTGTCACAGAGCTCAAACCAGTCAAAAATGGACTTCCCACCTTTGTTCCTTTAAAAAATATATATTTAAAATGGTTTTCCACCTCTTTATGACTTTTTTTGCCTTGTACACCACTTTCTATGTCAGGACTATTCCACCCAATGTTCTTGGGTTTTCTTTGATGGGTTAACATTGTTATTGTCAGTGGAGCTTCATTTCATTCACTAAGTGTAATATTTACTTAACTTAGTAAATAAGCTGAACTGTCATCCACATCCCAATGTCAGCCATAATACCTAGAAAATGGAGAAAATGTAAATGCAAAAAGACATGTTTTGCATTACTTGATATCTGAAGTTTATTTTCATTCACTTAGCGAAATCAGCTTGCAAGATGATAATTCCCTGTATTAAGTGAATTATATAATTTCTTTAATAAACTTAATGTGCAGAAATAAGGTTACCACATCTCTAGGAAGTTAAGATACTATTACTTTCTGTAAGACTGACAGAGCAGATCAGCCTTTCTCAATCCTTTTATCCCTAAGGGACCCTTTTGTTCAAGTCTTGGGGAACCCCTGCTAAAATGAATATATTGGGGGCCAGTGGAAAAAAGCCTCTTAAATTGGTGGCTTCCTTTAAAGTGTTAGCTAGAATACAGTTTTTATAGACAACTAAAACATCATTCAGTCATTCAGCTGGCTTTAACAAATGGTGTTGGCCTCAGAACTCTGCAGGCAGTCGGAAATCAATCAGCCATAGTTCGAGGAACCCCTAGCAACCTTTGGAGGAACCATGATCGAAAATGGCTGCAGTCTGCACTTAGTCTGGTGTTTTCCTTAAAGGAATGAAGAAATTATATATTTATTGTTGGCTGAGCTGGGTTTGTCCAGTGTTGAGTGAAATTCAATTCACATTAAATAAATTATCCTGTGGCCCTGGGATACAGGGCAGCTGGCTATGTTTGAGTTCAATAAAGAAACCATTGTTATTACCAATGATCAAATTTATTTGCTAAACCATCAGCTATAATATACTAGGAGAGCACAAAATGCATAGAAAGAGAAGGCAAGATGTAGAAACCAATAAATCAAAGTCACTCAAAAGTGGATTACCAATTTACCATGACCAACCCCACCCCCACTTACTCTAAAGCCATTTTTGACTGGGTTGCCATAGCAAGAACCATTAAAATCTAGGCATGCCTGCAGTGGCAGATGTTAAAATGTGCAGCATTATCTGGGATTCTTTTTATGTTAATCTAGTTAGGACATAATTTACTCTGTTTACAGATTAAAGAGTCTTCAATAATATCAGCAATAATCGGCATTGGCTCCTGGGTTATATCACCTTGGACTTTGGCAGCTCCACCAAAAACCTCTACAAATATACAGTCATGAAGATCCCTTTAATCTTTTAGGGCGCCATCTTGAATAATCCGTATATATATATAAAAATTATACATCAATAAAGATTCTTTGCTGCTAAAGAAAATTAGACAGGAAGGTGGTAGTAGGATTTATATAACACCGAAGGTTCAGCTGTTCTAGAAATGGTGCCTGAGACTGTAGCACACATTTGCTACGATATTGGCAGTAATAATCACTACCCACTATGCTGCACATGACTTACTAATTACATAACTGTGTCAAACCCCATTACATGCTGGAAACAATCTCCATTGTACTCTAGACTAAAATAGACTAGTTTGTATGACTGCAGAGTGTCAGATTTGCATATTGCAAAAATTTGGCTTGATCGGCACAACAGCTGTGCTCCCTGGTATTAACAATGTCATCTAGGTCAACGGGACCACGTTTATCCAAAAACTAATAACCTCTGTATTAGGGAGAACAGAGATAAAAACGATCACGGGGTAGATTTGGTATTTCTGCAATACAAGGTAGTCTATTCTGTGTCTGAAAGAGGCAAAGAATTAGTTTCTAGAGTCATTTCACTGAAGAATAATAAAAAATCTAGTGCAACCCATTAAAAAAAAAAAGTTTCTGGAAGCCCAGCAAGCTTCTAGGAAAAATTATCTACATGCAAAAGTCTACAATTTCAACATTTCCGTCAAGACCATCCTAAATATTTTTTTAATTTTTTTAATTTAGATACCAATAAATATTTCCACACATTAAGGGTTTTAAATAAAATAATTTACTTTTTGTGGTTTTGTAATTTATTATTAAACTTTTTTAGTAACGGAAATGTTGAAGTTCATGTTACTCTGAAGGGAAATGCAGTGCGACCTTCACTGCAGAATGCCCGATTTTAATACGTCTACGTCCCACTGTCTATTCTATGAGATGAATATTGATCTCTCTGCATGCCACATGCTTTTTCCTGCCCATGTGTCTAGCAGCGATGATCTCTGCAAGGCTCAAAGACCAGCCTTGGGTGCTCAAAAACTTAGGCAGGCAGAACCTACTTGTTACATGGACAGACACATAGACCACAGAATTTTCCTAGGTCCGTCAAATTCTTTTCTGCTTCTTTCATGTCCTTATTGATTTGCTCCATCCCTTCCTCGATGCGTTCCAGTTGTTCTGATTAAATACAAGCATTATATCCCCACAGAATGAAGCAGATGGAAAAGGACAAAAAGAAAGACAAAAACTTCAGACAATCACCGTGACAAAAAACCGGACACCACAGAGCAGAGTCGGTACTCAGTACCTACTTGTTACAAGGACATATGAAAAGGCCACAGCATTTCCCTAAATCTTTTAAATTTTTCTCGGCCTCCTTCATGTCTTGGTTGATATGGTTCATGCCTTCTTCAACACGATCAAGTTGTTCTGGTCAGGACAAAGGGATGACAGTGTGGAATGAAATTTTATTTTGTCTTAAACAGAACATGATAAAGGACTATGTCAACGGAAAGTGCAAAGTTACTTCAATGCATTACAGAGACGGATGCATTGAGGCTGAGAAGATGCTGGTCACTGAAGCCAGATAATTTTTTTTCTGTAAAATGGAATAAAATCACACTGACTATGAAATATTAGAAGTGAATACATGATCTGATTTGTTTAAACAGATAATGGCATGAGACATTTATATTTCTGTCTGTGAAGGCTCAAGACACTTTATGGACAAAGACTTTAAACAACATTAAGGTAAATTATTAAATGTTAAGGAACAATAGATCATAATTGTCACACAAATCAAGGCCTCCTAAAAAAGAAATATGTTTGTTAGTGTTGATTGACCATTAGAACTAGTTGTAGACAAAAGTTAATCTAACAAACTGGAAAATAATAAGGCAAATACATCTTGAAATGACAAAGATTATTTGGAAAGATTGTATTATTCATGTACAAGTGTTGTTAAATGTTCGATACAGTTCCCCTCCGTCTTTATTTTTGAAAATGTACAGTAAAATCAATGTCTTAAAACTTTAATTAATAATAAAGAAGCAAAACGGTTTAGTAACATTAGGTTTATTAAATATTTTTTGTTGTGCTATTACAGTGTTTGTTTTTTCGATTGGATGTGCATACCGCAAAACACCGCAAAATTCATACTGCATACAAATCTATTGTGTACAAACTGTAAAAGCGAAACACATTGCTTTTTAAATGCTATTTTTGAAGAATTCTGGACACCATTTCTGCCACTGTCATTTCTACCTATGTTGGATAGTATGTCCCATATTAGGCTGTATGGGTCCTCCCAATAACCCCTAAATAACTGTAGGACACTTCAGTTGCCCATTGTAACAAAGTTTCAAAAAAAAAATATGCCTGAGGCAGCAAATCTGCAATGGTACAACTTACTAATAAACCTGCTTCCCTCCTGGAGTCATCACAAATGTATGGGTATTAACCAATCGTTTATCCCTCATTCCGTAATGCAGTGTTTGATGCATTGGCAATCTAAAACTAAGCCCAAACACTATGATATGGAGGTGCATAAACTTCCATGGAGATCTTGGAGAAGGAGCAAAGAATACTAGTGGCTTTGGTGGATGACATATGTCTTACTACTGATGTGCTATGTGGTTGATTTTCCTGGAGGTGTTTGTAACATAGAACATGTTCTAGCATTGCGGTAATATTGGCAATAGAAACACAAATCAACGTTTCTACATGTGAAATGTACTCATAGGTAAAAAAAATTTTTGATAAAGTACGATATTATAATGTCAACATTGGTCAAAACTTCAAAGAAAAAATATTTTGAGGATCCTTTTTTTAAATCATTGCAAAGTGAACAACCAGTGTGGCCTGGTGGTGGGAAAAGTGAATAGAATTCAGAGGTGTGTCACTAATAGACTCACTATACCATAGGTTTCCCTATATAGGGCCTTAGAAATCATTTAAAATATGGTGTCCAGTTGTGAATACCTCACTGCTAGTCTAAAGAGATTAGAGTGGGTTTTGTTAATACTACTAATATACTTTCCAATGTTATTCCTGTACATGGCCTATTAAATAAGTATTTTATAATTCATTTGCATGGTTTTTGAAAATTATGGGGTTGGCTAAGGTTATTGCTCATGTTTTTTCCCATAGGAAAATGTTCTTTGTAAATTGTTGCATTATTTATGGTGCATATTTTATGTGACAAAAACAGTAGCTTCACTATATTCCAAGAAAAAAAAGGAATGAGAAGAGCAGGAATGATAGTACAACACCCAGATCAGGAGTTCTGGTTGATCTGAACTCAAAAAACATCCAAGTGATATAAACTAGGTTATGTACAAAAATGTCCACTGTGATGCTTGCATTCTGATGTATTGGGCCTTATTTATTAAAGCTCTTCAGGGCTGGAGAGGATACACTTTGATCTGTGAAGCCAGGTGATCCAGCAAACCTAGGATGGATCTGGTGCAGGTTTCAATAAATAGGGCCATTGTCAGCCTCCAGCTATTATTAACAGGGTTGTACTTATAATAATGGCACTTGTGGACCATTGTCTAGAACAGCCTTTCACAACATTTTTACCACAATGGAACCCTTGAAATAATTGTTAGGTCTTAGGGATGCATTGGGGATTAGTTGGATAATGTTCATACATTGGTGGTCATTGGGATGAATGGCCAGAATGCCAACATTACAGACAAATAAAATCTGTAGCTTTCTGCAGATGGCTTTGGCAGGTACCATTGCGCCTGGAACTAGGCAGGTACTATGAAAATGGGAAACCACAGATCATGGAACCCTTAATGGCCGCTGGAAGAACCCTACGGGTCCACAGAACCCGTGTTGGGAAGGGCTGGTCAAGAGTAACCTGGTAAGGTATTGGGACCAATATGAACAGAGTGTGTGAACATTTTTCTCTGAATCTTTATGGTTATTTGGATAATTTTAGCAAATTACCAATTGGGTACAAAGGGGAATTTGAAGGGACAATCTTATACAACAGTCACTGAGATTTCTTTGAATGGGTTTATAAGTTAATGTGTAATGTAAGGTAATGGCTCATTAAATACGCTAAACTATTTAGCTTCTATAGTGAATTTGAAACATCTTCATGATACACAAGAGGAAAATGGCAGCCTGGAGGTTGCCGACCACATTTCCTTTCTCTGCAATCCGAAAATATAACAGTTTTTTTAAGGGTTCTGAATAATTTAATAGTGAGGAAGACTAAAGCTTTTAGTGAAGCTTGTAAGTGCTCCATTGTATTGACCGGTGTCAATTAAACAGAGGGGTTACTATATATTAACTCATCTCTAGACAATCAGATGAACAAGCATCAATTACTTGTATGGCTGTGTTACCAGCTACATCTTTTATTTATGGAATGCATCCTAAGAGCAGATGTAGCATTTCAGAAAAGAAACAGTTAATAGCATTTAAAAACACGTAGGTTGTTTTTTTTTTAGGTCAAAGATCCAATAATTGCCCTGTGCAACCCACTACTGGCAATAAACTGAATACAAGATGGCTTCTGTGCTGTCATGTGGAACAGCATGTGACATGATAAGATAATGCTAAGGGTAAAGAATAAACAGTTTGAATTATCGCCAATTTGTGTAATTGTATTCGGTGATGAGTGAGACATACCCCTCTGTTAGCCATGGGTGTGATTCATTCTCTACAGCAATTATACAAATAATGACCATTTGCATATTCATGGGCAATTAACGTGTTCTGAATATAAATACATTGTTTATTTTATAACAGATTATGAGGTTTAACAATTGGATGATTATGTAACATTTGCTGGTTTATTATGATTTTTTTAGTAAATATTTTCTTTAATAAAAATGAAGAGATACAGACGCCAGTGTTCCAATAGTTTTGCTCTCCAGGATATTCTTTTTTTTTAGGTCAAAGATCCAATAATTGCCCTGTGCAACCCACTACTGGCAATAAACTGAATACAAGATGGCTTCTGTGCTGTCATGTGGAACAGCATGTGACATGATAAGATAATGCTAAGGGTAAAGAATAAACAGTTTGAATTATCGCCAATTTGTGTAATTGTATTCGGTGATGAGTGAGACATACCCCTCTGTTAGCCATGGGTGTGATTCATTCTCTACAGCAATTATACAAATAATGACCATTTGCATATTCATGGGCAATTAACGTGTTCTGAATATAAATACATTGTTTATTTTATAACAGATTATGAGGTTTAACAATTGGATGATTATGTAACATTTGCTGGTTTATTATGATTTTTTTAGTAAATATTTTCTTTAATAAAAATGAAGAGATACAGACGCCAGTGTTCCAATAGTTTTGCTCTCCAGGATATTCCTAGCCGGAAGAATGATCAGCAGAACAGCAAAGGTTGATGACATTCAAAGTGAACTTATAACTTAAGTGTTTTTTCTAACACCCAATTGTAGTCCCCCTTCACATACTTATACCTAATACTCTAATAAAACCTTTCACTACATTTAAAGGAAAACCATTGCTGGGTTATCATTGGAACAGTCAGAACTCAATGACTTCATCTCCAATCCTAACCCAAGTGAACGACTTACAAAAAATGAAAAATCAAATTTTTAAAATTACAATTTTATACAGTTGTGTATTCCTTTAGAATAATGAAATTCATTGTCTATATGACTAGCATGGCTGCTTGTCAAGCATCATTTGGTCAAATGATAATCACAATGTGGTGGTACCATGCACAACTATTCTAAAAAAGGTTAAAATGGGAAAGAATGGGTCCTTTTTTTGCATTTGCAAGCTGTATATGCAGCATTCAAGGACAGTCTATTACTCTAACTGCCTCCATATACCTAAAGTGCTTTTTAGTGGTTTCATATGTTTTGGAGTACAGTTTTCACTTATGGGTATGACTTCCAGTTCTTCAGAAAAGCTGAAAATGCCTAAACAACACTTACAGTTGCAAAGGAAGTAGGCTCAGTATTCTCCCCAGCAAATTATTTTTAACTGGGTGGGGAAAAGATGCAGGTGGAAGAGTTTGCATTATGCCCCAACTGTCCAATGCCCTTTTGTGACCCAACTTTTCATTAATCACCCAAAAACAGCTGGTGGTTACTTAATGTGCCGGGTGGTGTGCCCGTCTAGGAAGGGCTAGGGAGAACACTGTAATCTGATAAAAAGTGAAAAAAACACTTTGCAACCACTTACACAAGCATTTCCAAACGCATGGAAAAGCCTAGAGGTTACCGCCTGTTACCGTTCTGGCATGCCTACCGGAAGTGGTAAATGATGCAGTGATTTACTAAGAGAGGGAGGAGAAGGAACTAATAAAGCCATATAACATGCAGACATGTTTATAGGGAACATGCTAACAGGGGGATAGAGCAGAACTGATAAATTAGGTTTACTGCTACTCTTCAATCATCTAATTAGCAAACAGAAAGCTGCTGCCACAATATTTCCTAACTCTGTAAAAGCATGAGGTGTCACCCTTTTGGCTATGCTGTCTGCAGAAGTGTAGAACAGAATTAGAAATCTTTTGGCAGATGGAGTTTAGCTTGAAGCAATTGGATAAGCATGACAAATATGGAGCCAATATTTCCAAAGGAAGGATCAGCAATAGCAGAGTCCATACATTGCATGTCTCCTTGGGGGTTATAGGTTGTTTTTATTTATTTCTGAAAACTGGTTGAAGATAAAAGTAACAAAAAAGCACGTGTTGTAAAGAGACCATATGATGATACAAATGTTAAAAATTAAAAAAAGCAATCAATTATCCAAACATATAGCATACATTGATGTATACTGTGGTACCTGCAAGGGTTTTAGAACTAGGCATTAATTATAGCTGTCAGGTTCATATCGGGCTACCTATTCAAAAATAGCAAGTCAAGCTTATTTAGACAAACATGGATTCAGCCTTTGCTAATTTTTTTTTTTTTACATTTAATCTTGATTATATCCAATTTATCCAGTCTTGATTGGAAGACCCTCAGTGTTCTGCTCAACCCCTTTTAGCCGGGCATACCGCCCGGCATTTATCAGTAACCACCCAGCTTTTTTTGGGTGGTTACTGAGGAGTTGGGTCACAATACACGGGCTGTCATCTGCCTAAAATTTCTTCCCACCCAGCTTAAAAAAATTTTGGGGTTGAACACTGACCCCAAAAAGGGTGGGGAAATATATGAACCATGACTTGCAAATATAAAGTGATATTCCCAGATATACATATAAACCATTTCCCTGGGATTATGAATTGTGAATGCCTATTATATTAATTCCTGCTTTATTTTTTAAGGGTAATTTGTTGTTTTTAAGTTCTTGTTTTCATTCATTTATCCTACGCTCATAGTAAGTTCAGTTGCAGATAGGTTCTTGATTTCTCAGCAGCCTGTTGGTGTACTCACATAATCTATATCTGTGTTTTTAACTGTTGTTAATACTGTATAATGATGTATATGTTTTTTGTTTTTACAATTAATATTGTATAAAGACAAAGGGTTCCCATAGCACTAAGGGTAAGCTACAACACAACAGTGGTTGCCCTTTTTCAAACTTTTGCTAAGATCAAACTAGTGGTATTTAACCACTAGTAATTTTGTATAGAAACTATCTGCAAATGCTCAAGCAGCACCAATTAAAGTCTATGGAGGCAACAGGGACAGCTTTCAAAAAAACGTGCAGGAATGATTTCGCTTGCAACCACCTGTCAAATAAAAGGTAATGAATGGATCTGTTCAGTTTAACGTTAACCAACTGTTGCAAGCAATTTGAGCAGTAAATCAGTTTTATATTTGTGTTTTTAACTGTTTAAAACTGCTAAAATCCGCTTTCAAAAACTGCAGAACGCAGCTGTCTGACTTGGACTGGGCAATCACATTGAAGCATCTCATACTAAATGAATTAATTTTAGCATTTTCAGGTACAACTGACTTTTGGTATGTCTTATACTACTTAGTATACATATGTATCTTGCATGTATTTACTTGATTTAGATAATTTATATTTCTGTCACTTTCTTAGGCTGATTATTTAATTTATTTGTATATAGTAACAACCACAGCAGAGATTTCATCAAAATTCCACCTAATTGTTCCTATCACCTCATGTGTCATTTTTGCATATGAGCCTCTTACGTGTATGTAAGTGACAACAATCATTCTTTTATCATTTATATGTGATATACATTATATATTTGATATACATTAGACTAAGAAAATTAACTAAAGTAGTCATATAAACTTTACAACAAAATTTCTTTAATAACTTTATTGTAGTTTTTTGGTATAAGACAGCAACTGTAAGGTAGTATACTTTTTGAATTTCACTTTAATGTCTGTTTTAGAACATCACAAACTACTTTGTAAATTTGAATATAACATATAACTATGCACTTTGTTTTTAAGAATAATTTGTATGACAAATAATATTTCTATATGTACATGTAGACCATAAAGTCTGTTCAATAGCATATCCCTGAAGAGGCCTAATCGTGGCGGAACGCGTTGGAGTCTATGCGACTTTATACGGTCGGAGTTTTTACGACACCATGCAGTCATTTCGATTTTTGTTTAGAAGCACCCTGTATAGTATGAAATACCTGAGTCCTGTGAAGTGGTAATTAGGACCTGGGTAAAATACTTATGTACTAATACTAATACTAATGTGTAC
Organism: Pyxicephalus adspersus; assembly: GCF_032062135.1. Classification (NCBI taxonomy): domain Eukaryota; kingdom Metazoa; phylum Chordata; class Amphibia; order Anura; family Pyxicephalidae; genus Pyxicephalus; species Pyxicephalus adspersus. The sequence continues at coordinate 130,525,750 of NC_092861.1, forward strand.
AAATATGTATTGAACAGATATGCAAAAATAATTATGCAAGATAATTTACTGTTCATTTAGGATGATTTAGAATAGCTTGTGACGTTGGTGCACTTACTGAGTATAATATATTTGCAATGTTGAGGTGACTGCTTACATGAGATGAAATGTTTGGTAAGAAATATGTAAGAGAATCTGTAAATATATGATATATGTTAATTTATATTTCTATATATTTAAACGTTGTTTGATTTTTTATGACTATAAAATTTTAGATCTCAATTACATTCCGGAAGAAGCAGACATCATCTGTGAAGCGTGTTGAATAATAAATGAGATAGCACAATAATGGAAACTTGGTGTCATGTTTTTTAATTTTTTAATATGTTGTAACAAACTTTGTTTAGTTACAGTTAGTATGAATCTGTGCAAATATGCTGAACATGTACTATAGTGGTATATTTGCAATCATGCATTTTTCTTTGTTATTCTTGATGACTAACCTTGTTCTGGATATCCCACCTGTCTGAATCTATCCAAGCCAGTAATAGATTGTGAAGTCATGTTCCTGGTCTAAAGTCACATAGCTATGTATCAGCAATAAAGAACATTGTTTAATGTTCTGAGGCCCTACCAACTCATGTAATTTCATCTCCATGAGTCTGCTGTAAGTTGGATATTATCACTCCTGATAATCACAACTTTATTTTAAAGATCTCCAGTTACAAATCAAAGTTTAGTATAAAACATTTAAAGGGATAGCTTATTTCTGTGTTTGGGTTTTCTGTTTAAAAAAAATATGAGGTTCATATATCAAAATGTGAAGGAAAGCATTTGTTCCCCACAGTTCTTTGATATTGTGTTGCCCATAGACGTATATTGCAATGAACGGGTCGAAATTTTACAGACCAATATGGAAGATCTTAAGCTCTCTAGTCCTTGATGCAGATGATTTCTGGACATTTACAATGTTATCTTTTGCCCACACAGCATGGACATGTAAAAGGTCACACCTGAAATGTTGTGTGAATTGTACTTTATGTATTAATAGGTTTCATGCGACATAGGAGAAGGGATAAAACCTCTATGTAAGTTAGGGACAGTTAAGACCATAAGCTGGTTTGCTGATTGGTTTTCCAATACAAGTTTTCATCATAAGACTTTGACACCAAAAAACATTTCTGTATATCCCTTGCAGTAATTTAATGGAATTAAATTAAATTTAATGTAATATAAACATTTTAAAGGGGCGTTATATTCGATAGCCATTCAAAGGTCTGTGCAAAATGGGAATATGTCACATCTTTTTTAAAGGCAAGTTTTCTTCTAATTTTTTTTCTCATTTTTTATCTTTTCACTGTTTTTTATTATATTATATATTACTAGTATTCCAAACAGTATGCTATTTTATATCATTGTGCGTAGTTTGGTAAGTAATGTCGAACCCCCAAACTGATAACGACTCGCTGTATGCATAAAAGGCCAGCAATCACTTTCCAAGATCATTCCCTTGTTTTGCTTTTTCTGCCTTTTAGGTGCACTTTAGGTAAATATTCACAACTATACCAACATGACTTTGTCTCTTATTGTTATTCACATATATTATATTATATATTATATTATGTTATATATTTATATTATATATTTTAAAAAGTTTTCTACAAAACATTAAAAACTCTTTAGGATAAGCCTATGTGTATGTATGCTTTGTGGTCATTTATAAGTAGTTGCAAATGTTATTTTGGAGAAGCCCAATGGGCAAAGTAGGAGACATCAACCTCTGGAAACTGTAACACATCGGAGGGGTTCATCATTTAGGGCCAAATACTGAAAGTAAAGGCATTTTAGAAAAATTTTCTCTTAAGAAAACTGAACCTACCTCCTTGCTCATCCAACATGACCAAAGTCCTGATTCCAGCATCTTTACTCTATAGTCCCAAGAAAAGTGACATAGCAGAGAGAAAAAAAGAGTTAGAAAGGTATACAAAAATTAGTACTAAGTACATAATCACATTTTAAACAACTCTGATTTCAACAGTGAGTAATATGAACTTGAAGTTTCCAATAGAGATGGTGATGGTATCCTTTGTTCTACCTATAGAACCTCCCTGATAATTCGTATTATTCCCTTCAGTAAGAATCTTTTCTTTTAAATAAATTGCATTTTCCATTCAAGCCAGCAGATGGAGCTTTGAGCTCCTTTTAATGTTTTCCAGACTTTCAGCTTGTTTCTTTACGTAAAGCAATAGAAATAGATAAATAGTAAATTAAATATCTCACCACAGAAATTCATCACTGAACAGAAACTATTGCCTCAAAACAGATGGCCTCTGTTCTG